>NW_026783256.1:0-92947 GCF_949774975.1 Lagenorhynchus albirostris
GACCAAAAATTCAAAAGAGGGCAACCTTCCAAGAAGACAATTTCAAGAGGTACATTGTTCTCACACTTTTTTCTCTGTTTTTCCTAAAGAAAAGAGGAAGGTGTGGAAAGATGCTGAACATTAGGGATTATTAAAGACATACAAATCCAAATTACAGAAACCTATCAGCTCACACCAGTCAGAAAGGCCACAAGCAAACATTCTGCAAACAATAGATGCTGAAGGGGTTGTGGAGAAATGCATACCCTTGGTGCTAATTGGGATGTGGTAAGAGCCGCTAATGAAAAAACACAATGGAGGTGCTTTGAAAAGGGAAACATTGAGCTAGCAGTCAATCAGTCACACCCACTGCCGGGCCTACCCCCCTGAGAAAATGAGAATCAAAAAGTCACAGGCTGGCAATCCTGCACTCCAGCAATACTTACCGTAGCCAACACTTGGAAGCAACGAAAACGTCCATCAACAGAGGAATGCACCCAGAAGAAGCCGTCCATGTACGCAACGGAATGTGACTCCACTAAAAAATATAAATTAAATTAAAACATCAAACGTAAGTAAGGACACAAGGTTTGGGGCGTTTATCAGGGCACACTGCACTCTAATTTGTATCTGAGGAGCACCACTGGCAGGAAGGTCTGCTTCCCTAGGTACCAGGGTGGGGAACGTAGAAATACTGCGGCCCTCTAGCCGATACCTGCAACAGCAGCTTCGAAATCTCTGCTAATGGTCACTTCATATGCACAAGTACCGCAGGGCTGCAAAGGAAACCTGCCCTCAAAATGTCCTGACGCAGGTGAAGGCCAAAACATTTCAAAATGTGGCACGTATTTCAAGAGAACAATCTGAAGACGTAAGCTGTAATAACGGTTTGAAAAATAAAAGGACGTGCCCGAAAGCTCCATTTCAAGGGATTATGAGACACATGCGGATCCAACCACAAAGAGGTATCAGCTCACCCCGCTAAGAATAACCATCAGCAAAGAAACTACAAACGCTCAGTGCTGAAGAGGTTGTGGAGAAATGCATACCCTCAATTTGAAGTGGGACGTAACCTGGTAAGAGCCACCAATGGGAAGAGAATGGATGTGTCTTTAAAAGGTAAACCCTGAGCTACTATATGATCCATCAGGCCCACTCCTCGGCCTGTAACCTAAGAAGACAGAATTGGAAAGACACAGGCAGGAAATATGCCCTGCAGCAGGATGACAATAGCCAAGACACGGACTCAGCCAAAAAGTCCACCAAGAGATGAGTGGACAGAGAAGAAGTGGTACGTGTACAGATGGAATATTAGCCAAGGAAAAAAATGAAACAATGACATTTGCAGCACGGTAGATGAGTCTAGAGGTAATCATGCAACTGGTAGCAAGTGAGAAAGCGAAAGACACATATCCTATCGTATCCCTTATAGGTGTTACCTAAAAATTGATACCAGTGAAGATATTTCCACAGAGAAATGTAATCACAGATTCATTAAGCAAACTTACGGTTCACCAAACGGAAAGGTGTGAGGATTGGATACATTAGGATGTTGGGGTTAACAGAGATATGCAAACACACGTGAAATGTATCATCACCAAAGACCTACGGCATACCAAGAGGAGACTACTCAACATTGGGTCATAACCTACATGGGAAAAGGATCCGAAGAAGACTAGATACATGTATGTGTGTGAAAGAATCACATCTTGCACACGCCTAGAGCAAACAAAACATTGTAATCAAATTTTCTCTGATACAAAATAAAAATTAAATTAAAACAAAACGAACAGCAAGGAATGAGACATAAACCTAAGGGGCTTCTTCCCGGCACATTCCGTTCTAATTTACAAGCTACAACACAACTTCCGTTATGGCTCTGCTGCCCTAGTAACCAGATTTGGTAAGGAGAAGTGCTGCCGCCTTCTGGCCGTTTCACCCAACAGCACTAATGGTCACTTAATATTCAAACTAATTGCAGGCCTGTAAATGACACCCTGGCATCTAAAAAAACATCCTGGGGGCGTAAATCGACCAGAAAATTCAAACGACGTCAACATTTCAAGAAGACATCTCAAGAGGCATATTTTATGCACGTTGTGTCTTTTCTTTCTTTTTTTCTTCAAAATAAAAGGGAATTGAACAATGCTCAACATCAGCAATTAATAAAGCCATGAAACTCCAACCTACATAAATGTTCACCTCACAGCCGTCAGAATGACCTTCAGCAAAAAGTCTACAAAGAATAAATGCTGAAGGGGTTTCAGAGAACTGTGTACCCTCTAGCTGCCGGGGGGACGTCAACTTGTAGCAGCCAGTAGTGAGAACATAACGGAAGTGCGTTTAAGGGTAAAACTTGAGCTACCGTGTGATCTGGTAGGTCCTCTGATGCGCCGCCTATCACCTGAGCAGAGCAGAATGGAAAAGACACAGGCTGGCAATCCTGCCCTGCAGGAACCTTTAACATAGCCAACACTTGGAAGAACCCGATAAAGGTCCATCAGCAGAAAAATGCACAAAGAGGAAGTGGTCCACGTAAACAATGGAGTATTAGCTATGGAAAACGATGAAACAGTGCCCTTTGCACCACGATAGAAGGACGTAGAGACAACCACCCAACTTGAAGAAAGAAACCGAAAGACAGATATACTATGACGTCACTCATAGGTGTTATCTAAAAAGTGATACTCATGAACTTATTTCCAAGAGAAGGAAAAGCACGGATTGAGGAAACAAAATGATCTTTAACGAAATGGAAAGGTGTAAGGAATGGGTGAATTAGGATACGGGGGTTAACAGACATGTACTGATACATATGACATATATAATCACAAAATCCTATGGGATACCAACAGAGGTCTACTCAACACGGTATAATAACCTTTCCTTTGGGAAGGATCCAAAGATGAATAGACGGATACGTTGATATGATGAACCAGATTCTGTACACCTAGCAGAAACTGCATGATATATCAAATTTGCTCTGATAATTAATAAAAATTAAATTAAAAAAAAAAACGAACACGAAGTAGGAGATATAATCTCTTGGGGGTCTGCCCTCGCCCTGGCACATTCCACTCTAATTTGCAGCCCACTAACAGGATTTCCAGGAAGGCTCTGCTGCCCAAAAACCCAGAGTTGGAAATGGAGGAATGCTTCCGCCTTGTGGCCGTTTCCCGCAAGAGCGGCTTTCAGCCCACAGCTAACGGTCCCTTAACATTCACAAGGACTCAGGGCTGTAGAGGACACCTGCCCTCAAAACATGTCCTGAGGTAGGGAATGGCCAGAAAATCCAAAACAGGCAAAATGTTCAGGAAGATAACGTGAAGAGGTAAGTTTTACTCACTCTCTTTAAAAGGAAAAGGAAAATGGATAAAAGCTCAACATCAGGATATATTAGACTCATGCAAATCTAATCTACAAAAAGGTTTCAACTCACACCAGTCGACTGACCATCATCAAAAAGTCTTCAAACAGTAAGTGCTGAAGGGGTTTTAGAGAACTGTGTACCCTCTGGCTGCTGGTGAGATGTAAAGTGGTAACAGCCAATAATGAGAACAGAAAGGAGCTGCGTTTAAAAGTAAAAACGGAGCTCCCATTCGACGCAGCAGGCCCACCGCTGGGCCTCTCACCCGACAAGACCAGAATCCAGAGGACACAGGCTGCAAAAGCTGCACTGCGGCCTTATTCACAATAGCCAAGACATGGAGGCAACCTAGATGTCCATCAACAGATGAATGGATAAGGAAGAAGTGGTCCATGTACACAATGGACTACTAGCCATGTAAAACAATGAAACACTGCACTTTGAGGCACCATAGATGAGCCTAGGGAGAATCACAGAACATGAGGTAAATTGGAAAGCAAAAGACAGATATCCTATCATATCACTTATAGGTGTTACCTAACTACTGACAAAAATGGACATATTTCCACCGACAAAGACACACAGAGACTTTAAAAAACAAACTGTGTATCTAAGAGGAAAGGTGGTAGCAACGGATGAATTAAGATTAGATTTACCATACCTATAGAAATACAGATTAAGTACATATATCAAAAAGACGGAGCACATAGCAAGGCAGGTCTTCGGAACACTCTGTCATCTTTTACATGGGAAAAGGATCTGCACGTGAATAGATATATATGATGCACAAATGAACCAGACTGTGTACACCTAGGACAAACTGTATCCTGATCATTACCCCGATTAAAACAACGAACAGGAAGTAATGAGACACAGACTTCAGGGGTTTTGCCGGGCACATTCCATTCTAATTTACAACCTGGGAACACGACCTCCAGAAAGGCTGTGCTGCCCTAGGAACCAGATTTGGGAATGGAGAAATGCTGCCGCCTTGTGGCCGTTTCCCACAACAGCAGCTTTAAACCCAGGGCTAATGGTCACTAAATATTCACCAAACTTGCAGGTCTGTAAATTACACCTGGCCTCCAAAAGAATCCTGGGGTCAAAAATCGACCAAAAATTCAAAAGAGGGCAACCTTCCAAGAAGACAATTTCAAGAGGTACATTGTTCTCACACTTTTTTCTCTGTTTTTCCTAAAGAAAAGAGGAAGGTGTGGAAAGATGCTGAACATTAGGGATTATTAAAGACATACAAATCCAAATTACAGAAACCTATCAGCTCACACCAGTCAGAAAGGCCACAAGCAAACATTCTGCAAACAATAGATGCTGAAGGGGTTGTGGAGAAATGCATACCCTTGGTGCTAATTGGGATGTGGTAAGAGCCGCTAATGAAAAAACACAATGGAGGTGCTTTGAAAAGGGAAACATTGAGCTAGCAGTCAATCAGTCACACCCACTGCCGGGCCTACCCCCTGAGAAAATGAGAATCAAAAAGTCACAGGCTGGCAATCCTGCACTCCAGCAATACTTACCGTAGCCAACACTTGGAAGCAATGAAAATGTCCATCAACAGAGGAATGCACCCAGAAGAAGCCGTCCATGTACGCAACGGAATGTGACTCCACTAAAAAATATAAATTAAATTAAAACATCAAACGTAAGTAAGGACACAAGGTTTGGGGCGTTTATCAGGGCACACTGCACTCTAATTTGTATCTGAGGAACACCACTGGCAGGAAGGTCTGCTTCCCTAGGTACCAGGGTGGGGAACGTAGAAATACTGCGGCCCTCTAGCTGATACCTGCAACAGCAGCTTCGAAATCTCTGCTAATGGTCACTTCATATGCACAAGTACCGCAGGGCTGCAAAGGAAACCTGCCCTCAAAATGTCCTGACGCAGGTGAAGGCCAAAACATTTCAAAATGTGGCACGTATTTCAAGAGAACAATCTGAAGACGTAAGCTGTAATAACGGTTTGAAAAATAAAAGGACGTGCCCGAAAGCTCCATTTCAAGGGATTATGAGACACATGCGGATCCAACCACAAAGAGGTATCAGCTCACCCCGCTAAGAATAACCATCAGCAAAGAAACTACAAACGCTCAGTGCTGAAGAGGTTGTGGAGAAATGCATACCCTCAATTTGAAGTGGGACGTAACCTGGTAAGAGCCACCAATGGGAAGAGAATGGATGTGTCTTTAAAAGGTAAACCCTGAGCTACTATATGATCCATCAGGCCCACTCCTCGGCCTGTAACCTAAGAAGACAGAATTGGAAAGACACAGGCAGGAAATATGCCCTGCAGCAGGATGACAATAGCCAAGACACGGACTCAGCCAAAAAGTCCACCAAGAGATGAGTGGACAGAGAAGAAGTGGTACGTGTACAGATGGAATATTAGCCAAGGAAAAAAATGAAACAATGACATTTGCAGCACGGTAGATGAGTCTAGAGGTAATCATGCAACTGGTAGCAAGTGAGAAAGCGAAAGACACATATCCTATCGTATCCCTTATAGGTGTTACCTAAAAATTGATACCAGTGAAGATATTTCCACAGAGAAATGTAATCACAGATTCATTAAGCAAACTTACGGTTCACCAAACGGAAAGGTGTGAGGATTGGATACATTAGGATGTTGGGGTTAACAGAGATATGCAAACACACGTGAAATGTATCATCACCAAAGACCTACGGCATACCAAGAGGAGACTACTCAACATTGGGTCATAACCTACATGGGAAAAGGATCCGAAGAAGACTAGATACATGTATGTGTGTGAAAGAATCACATCTTGCACACGCCTAGAGCAAACAAAACACTGTAATCAAATTTTCTCTGATACAAAATAAAAATTAAATTAAAACAAAACGAACAGCAAGGAATGAGACATAAACCTAAGGGGCTTCTTCCCGGCACATTCCGTTCTAATTTACAAGCTACAACACAACTTCCGTTATGGCTCTGCTGCCCTAGTAACCAGATTTGGTAAGGAGAAGTGCTGCCGCCTTCTGGCCGTTTCACACAACAGCGCTAATGGTCACTTAATATTCAAACTAATTGCAGGCCTGTAAATGACACCCTGCCATCTAAAAAAACATCCTGGGGGCGTAAATCGACCAGAAAATTCAAACGACGTCCACATTTCAAGAAGACATCTCAAGAGGCATATTTTATGCACGTTGTGTCTTTTCTTTCTTTTTTTCTTCAAAATAAAAGGGAATTGAACAATGCTCAACATCAGCAATTAATAAAGCCATGAAACTCCAACCTACATAAATGTTCACCTCACAGCCGTCAGAATGACCTTCAGCAAAAAGTCTACAAAGAATAAATGCTGAAGGGGTTTCAGAGAACTGTGTACCCTCTAGCTGCCGGGGGGATGTCAACTTGTAGCAGCCAGTAGTGAGAACATAACGGAAGTGCGTTTAAGGGTAAAACTTGAGCTACCGTGTGATCTGGTAGGTCCTCTGATGCGCCGCCTATCACCTGAGCAGAGCAGAATGGAAAAGACACAGGCTGGCAATCCTGCCCTGCAGGAACCTTTAACATAGCCAACACTTGGAAGAACCCGATAAAGGTCCATCAGCAGAAAAATGCACAAAGAGGAAGTGGTCCACGTAAACAATGGAGTATTAGCTATGGAAAACGATGAAACAGTGCCCTTTGCACCACGATAGAAGGACGTAGAGACAACCACCCAACTTGAAGAAAGAAACCGAAAGACAGATATACTATGACGTCACTCATAGGTGTTATCTAAAAAGTGATACTCATGAACTTATTTCCAAGAGAAGGAAAAGCACGGATTGAGGAAACAAAATGATCTTTAACGAAATGGAAAGGTGTAAGGAATGGGTGAATTAGGATACGGGGGTTAACAGACATGTACTGATACATATGACATATATAATCACAAAATCCTATGGGATACCAACAGAGGTCTACTCAACACGGTATAATAACCTTTCCTTTGGGAAGGATCCAAAGATGAACAGACGGATACGTTGATATGATGAACCAGATTCTGTACGCCTAGCAGAAACTGCATGATATATCAGATTTGCTCTGATAATTAATAAAAATTAAATTAAAAAAAAAAACAAACACGAAGTAGGAGATATAATCTCTTGGGGGTCTGCCCTCGCCCTGGCACATTCCACTCTAATTTGCAGCCCACTAACAGGATTTCCAGGAAGGCTCTGCTGCCCAAAAACCCAGAGTTGGAAATGGAGGAATGCTTCCGCCTTGTGGCCGTTTCCCGCAAGAGCGGCTTTCAGCCCACAGCTAACGGTCCCTTAACATTCACAAGGACTCAGGGCTGTAGAGGACACCTGCCCTCAAAACATGTCCTGAGGTAGGGAATGGCCAGAAAATCCAAAACAGGCAAAATGTTCAGGAAGATAACGTGAAGAGGTAAGTTTTACTCACTCTCTTTAAAAGGAAAAGGAAAATGGATAAAAGCTCAACATCAGGATATATTAGACTCATGCAAATCTAATCTACAAAAAGGTTTCAACTCACACCAGTCGACTGACCATCATCAAAAAGTCTTCAAACAGTAAGTGCTGAAGGGGTTTTAGAGAACTGTGTACCCTCTGGCTGCTGGTGAGATGTAAAGTGGTAACAGCCAATAATGAGAACAGAAAGGAGCTGCGTTTAAAAGTAAAAACGGAGCTCCCATTCGACGCAGCAGGCCCACCGCTGGGCCTCTCACCCGACAAGACCAGAATCCAGAGGACACAGGCTGCAAAAGCTGCACTGCGGCCTTATTCACAATAGCCAAGACATGGAGGCAACCTAGATGTCCATCAACAGATGAATGGATAAGGAAGAAGTGGTCCATGTACACAATGGACTACTAGCCATGTAAAACAATGAAACACTGCACTTTGAGGCACCATAGATGAGCCTAGGGAGAATCACAGAACATGAGGTAAATTGGAAAGCAAAAGACAGATATCCTATCATATCACTTATAGGTGTTACCTAACTACTGACAAAAATGGACATATTTCCACCGACAAAGACACACAGAGACTTTAAAAAACAAACTATGTGTATCTAAGAGGAAAGGTGGTAGCAACGGATGAATTAAGATTAGATTTACCATACCTATAGAAATACAGATTAATTGGGATGTGGTAAGAGCCACTAATGAAAAAACTCTGATACAAAATAAAAATTAAATTAAAACAAAACGAACAGCAAGTAATGAGACATAAACCTAAGGGGCTTCTTCCTGGCACATTCCGTTCTAATTTACAAGCTACAACACAACTTCCGTTATGGCTCTGCTGCCCTAGTAACCAGATTTGGTAAGGAGAAGTGCTGCCTACAGATTAAGTACATATATCAAAAAGACGGAGCACATAGCAAGGCAGGTCTTCGGAACACTCTGTCATCTTTTACATGGGAAAAGGATCTGCACGTGAATAGATATATATGATGCACAAATGAACCAGACTGTGTACACCTAGGACAAACTGTATCCTGATCATTACCCCGATTAAAACAACGAACAGGAAGTAATGAGACATAGACTTCAGGGGTTTTGCCTGGCACATTCCATTCTAATTTACAACCTGGGAACACGACCTCCAGAAAGGCTGTGCTGCCCTAGGAACCAGATTTGGGAATGGAGAAATGCTGCCGCCTTGTGGCCGTTTCCCACAACAGCAGCTTTAAACCCAGGGCTAATGGTCACTAAATATTCACCAAACTTGCAGGTCTGTAAATTACACCTGGCCTCCAAAAGAATCCTGGGGTCAAAAATCGACCAAAAATTCAAAAGAGGGCAACCTTCCAAGAAGACAATTTCAAGAGGTACATTGTTCTCACACTTTTTTCTCTGTTTTTCCTAAAGAAAAGAGGAAGGTGTGGAAAGATGCTGAACATTAGGGATTATTAAAGACATACAAATCCAAATTACAGAAACCTATCAGCTCACACCAGTCAGAAAGGCCACAAGCAAACATTCTGCAAACAATAGATGCTGAAGGGGTTGTGGAGAAATGCATACCCTTGGTGCTAATTGGGATGTGGTAAGAGCCGCTAATGAAAAAACACAATGGAGGTGCTTTGAAAAGGGAAACATTGAGCTAGCAGTCAATCAGTCACACCCACTGCCGGGCCTACCCCCTGAGAAAATGAGAATCAAAAAGTCACAGGCTGGCAATCCTGCACTCCAGCAATACTTACCGTAGCCAACACTTGGAAGCAATGAAAATGTCCATCAACAGAGGAATGCACCCAGAAGAAGCCGTCCATGTACGCAACGGAATGTGACTCCACTAAAAAATATAAATTAAATTAAAACATCAAACGTAAGTAAGGACACAAGGTTTGGGGCGTTTATCAGGGCACACTGCACTCTAATTTGTATCTGAGGAACACCACTGGCAGGAAGGTCTGCTTCCCTAGGTACCAGGGTGGGGAACGTAGAAATACTGCGGCCCTCTAGCTGATACCTGCAACAGCAGCTTCGAAATCTCTGCTAATGGTCACTTCATATGCACAAGTACCGCAGGGCTGCAAAGGAAACCTGCCCTCAAAATGTCCTGACGCAGGTGAAGGCCAAAACATTTCAAAATGTGGCACGTATTTCAAGAAAACAATCTGAAGACGTAAGCTGTAATAACGGTTTGAAAAATAAAAGGACGTGCCCGAAAGCTCCATTTCAAGGGATTATGAGACACATGCGGATCCAACCACAAAGAGGTATCAGCTCACCCCGCTAAGAATAACCATCAGCAAAGAAACTACAAACGCTCAGTGCTGAAGAGGTTGTGGAGAAATGCATACCCTCAATTTGAAGTGGGACGTAACCTGGTAAGAGCCACCAATGGGAAGAGAATGGATGTGTCTTTAAAAGGTAAACCCTGAGCTACTATATGATCCATCAGGCCCACTCCTCGGCCTGTAACCTAAGAAGACAGAATTGGAAAGACACAGGCAGGAAATATGCCCTGCAGCAGGATGACAATAGCCAAGACACGGACTCAGCCAAAAAGTCCACCAAGAGATGAGTGGACAGAGAAGAAGTGGTACGTGTACAGATGGAATATTAGCCAAGGAAAAAAATGAAACAATGACATTTGCAGCACGGTAGATGAGTCTAGAGGTAATCATGCAACTGGTAGCAAGTGAGAAAGCGAAAGACACATATCCTATCGTATCCCTTATAGGTGTTACCTAAAAATTGATACCAGTGAAGATATTTCCACAGAGAAATGTAATCACAGATTCATTAAGCAAACTTACGGTTCACCAAACGGAAAGGTGTGAGGATTGGATACATTAGGATGTTGGGGTTAACAGAGATATGCAAACACACGTGAAATGTATCATCACCAAAGACCTACGGCATACCAAGAGGAGACTACTCAACATTGGGTCATAACCTACATGGGAAAAGGATCCGAAGAAGACTAGATACATGTATGTGTGTGAAAGAATCACATCTTGCACACGCCTAGAGCAAACAAAACATTGTAATCAAATTTTCTCTGATACAAAATAAAAATTAAATTAAAACAAAACGAACAGCAAGGAATGAGACATAAACCTAAGGGGCTTCTTCCCGGCACATTCCGTTCTAATTTACAAGCTACAACACAACTTCCGTTATGGCTCTGCTGCCCTAGTAACCAGATTTGGTAAGGAGAAGTGCTGCCGCCTTCTGGCCGTTTCACCCAACAGCACTAATGGTCACTTAATATTCAAACTAATTGCAGGCCTGTAAATGACACCCTGCCATCTAAAAAAACATCCTGGGGGCGTAAATCGACCAGAAAATTCAAACGACGTCAACATTTCAAGAAGACATCTCAAGAGGCATATTTTATGCACGTTGTGTCTTTTCTTTCTTTTTTTCTTCAAAATAAAAGGGAATTGAACAATGCTCAACATCAGCAATTAATAAAGCCATGAAACTCCAACCTACATAAATGTTCACCTCACAGCCGTCAGAATGACCTTCAGCAAAAAGTCTACAAAGAATAAATGCTGAAGGGGTTTCAGAGAACTGTGTACCCTCTAGCTGCCGGGGGGACGTCAACTTGTAGCAGCCAGTAGTGAGAACATAACGGAAGTGCGTTTAAGGGTAAAAATTGAGCTACCGTGTGATCTGGTAGGTCCTCTGATGCGCCGCCTATCACCTGAGCAGAGCAGAATGGAAAAGACACAGGCTGGCAATCCTGCCCTGCAGGAACCTTTAACATAGCCAACACTTGGAAGAACCCGATAAAGGTCCATCAGCAGAAAAATGCACAAAGAGGAAGTGGTCCACGTAAACAATGGAGTATTAGCTATGGAAAACGATGAAACAGTGCCCTTTGCACCACGATAGAAGGACGTAGAGACAACCACCCAACTTGAAGAAAGAAACCGAAAGACAGATATACTATGACGTCACTCATAGGTGTTATCTAAAAAGTGATACTCATGAACTTATTTCCAAGAGAAGGAAAAGCACGGATTGAGGAAACAAAATGATCTTTAACGAAATGGAAAGGTGTAAGGAATGGGTGAATTAGGATACGGGGGTTAACAGACATGTACTGATACATATGACATATATAATCACAAAATCCTATGGGATACCAACAGAGGTCTACTCAACACGGTATAATAACCTTTCCTTTGGGAAGGATCCAAAGATGAATAGACGGATACGTTGATATGATGAACCAGATTCTGTACACCTAGCAGAAACTGCATGATATATCAAATTTGCTCTGATAATTAATAAAAATTAAATTAAAAAAAAAAACGAACACGAAGTAGGAGATATAATCTCTTGGGGGTCTGCCCTCGCCCTGGCACATTCCACTCTAATTTGCAGCCCACTAACAGGATTCCCAGGAAGGCTCTGCTGCCCAAAAACCCAGAGTTGGAAATGGAGGAATGCTTCCGCCTTGTGGCCGTTTCCCGCAAGAGCGGCTTTCAGCCCACAGCTAACGGTCCCTTAACATTCACAAGGACTCAGGGCTGTAGAGGACACCTGCCCTCAAAACATGTCCTGAGGTAGGGAATGGCCAGAAAATCCAAAACAGGCAAAATGTTCAGGAAGATAACGTGAAGAGGTAAGTTTTACTCACTCTCTTTAAAAGGAAAAGGAAAATGGATAAAAGCTCAACATCAGGATATATTAGACTCATGCAAATCTAATCTACAAAAAGGTTTCAACTCACACCAGTCGACTGACCATCATCAAAAAGTCTTCAAACAGTAAGTGCTGAAGGGGTTTTAGAGAACTGTGTACCCTCTGGCTGCTGGTGAGATGTAAAGTGGTAACAGCCAATAATGAGAACAGAAAGGAGCTGCGTTTAAAAGTAAAAACGGAGCTCCCATTCGACGCAGCAGGCCCACCGCTGGGCCTCTCACCCGACAAGACCAGAATCCAGAGGACACAGGCTGCAAAAGCTGCACTGCGGCCTTATTCACAATAGCCAAGACATGGAGGCAACCTAGATGTCCATCAACAGATGAATGGATAAGGAAGAAGTGGTCCATGTACACAATGGACTACTAGCCATGTAAAACAATGAAACACTGCACTTTGAGGCACCATAGATGAGCCTAGGGAGAATCACAGAACATGAGGTAAATTGGAAAGCAAAAGACAGATATCCTATCATATCACTTATAGGTGTTACCTAACTACTGACAAAAATGGACATATTTCCACCGACAAAGACACACAGAGACTTTAAAAAACAAACTGTGTATCTAAGAGGAAAGGTGGTAGCAACGGATGAATTAAGATTAGATTTACCATACCTATAGAAATACAGATTAAGTACATATATCAAAAAGACGGAGCACATAGCAAGGCAGGTCTTCGGAACACTCTGTCACCTTTTACATGGGAAAAGGATCTGCACGTGAATAGATATATATGATGCACAAATGAACCAGACTGTGTACACCTAGGACAAACTGTATCCTGATCATTACCCCGATTAAAACAACGAACAGGAAGTAACGAGACACACACTTCAGGGGTTTTGCCGGGCACATTCCATTCTAATTTACAACCTGGGAACACGACCTCCAGAAAGGCTGTGCTGCCCTAGGAACCAGATTTGGGAATGGAGAAATGCTGCCGCCTTGTGGCCGTTTCCCACAACAGCAGCTTTAAACCCAGGGCTAATGGTCACTAAATATTCACCAAACTTGCAGGTCTGTAAATTACACCTGGCCTCCAAAAGAATCCTGGGGTCAAAAATCGACCAAAAATTCAAAAGAGGGCAACCTTCCAAGAAGACAATTTCAAGAGGTACATTGTTCTCACACTTTTTTCTCTGTTTTTCCTAAAGAAAAGAGGAAGGTGTGGAAAGATGCTGAACATTAGGGATTATTAAAGACATACAAATCCAAATTACAGAAACCTATCAGCTCACACCAGTCAGAAAGGCCACAAGCAAACATTCTGCAAACAATAGATGCTGAAGGGGTTGTGGAGAAATGCATACCCTTGGTGCTAATTGGGATGTGGTAAGAGCCGCTAATGAAAAAACACAATGGAGGTGCTTTGAAAAGGGAAACATTGAGCTAGCAGTCAATCAGTCACACCCACTGCCGGGCCTACCCCCCTGAGAAAATGAGAATCAAAAAGTCACAGGCTGGCAATCCTGCGCTCCAGCAATACTTACCGTAGCCAACACTTGGAAGCAACGAAAACGTCCATCAACAGAGGAATGCACCCAGAAGAAGCCGTCCATGTACGCAACGGAATGTGACTCCACTAAAAAATATAAATTAAATTAAAACATCAAACGTAAGTAAGGACACAAGGTTTGGGGCGTTTATCAGGGCACACTGCACTCTAATTTGTATCTGAGGAGCACCACTGGCAGGAAGGTCTGCTTCCCTAGGTACCAGGGTGGGGAACGTAGAAATACTGCGGCCCTCTAGCCGATACCTGCAACAGCAGCTTCGAAATCTCTGCTAATGGTCACTTCATATGCACAAGTACCGCAGGGCTGCAAAGGAAACCTGCCCTCAAAATGTCCTGACGCAGGTGAAGGCCAAAACATTTCAAAATGTGGCACGTATTTCAAGAGAACAATCTGAAGACGTAAGCTGTAATAACGGTTTGAAAAATAAAAGGACGTGCCCGAAAGCTCCATTTCAAGGGATTATGAGACACATGCGGATCCAACCACAAAGAGGTATCAGCTCACCCCGCTAAGAATAACCATCAGCAAAGAAACTACAAACGCTCAGTGCTGAAGAGGTTGTGGAGAAATGCATACCCTCAATTTGAAGTGGGACGTAACCTGGTAAGAGCCACCAATGGGAAGAGAATGGATGTGTCTTTAAAAGGTAAACCCTGAGCTACTATATGATCCATCAGGCCCACTCCTCGGCCTGTAACCTAAGAAGACAGAATTGGAAAGACACAGGCAGGAAATATGCCCTGCAGCAGGATGACAATAGCCAAGACACGGACTCAGCCAAAAAGTCCACCAAGAGATGAGTGGACAGAGAAGAAGTGGTACGTGTACAGATGGAATATTAGCCAAGGAAAAAAATGAAACAATGACATTTGCAGCACGGTAGATGAGTCTAGAGGTAATCATGCAACTGGTAGCAAGTGAGAAAGCGAAAGACACATATCCTATCGTATCCCTTATAGGTGTTACCTAAAAATTGATACCAGTGAAGATATTTCCACAGAGAAATGTAATCACAGATTCATTAAGCAAACTTACGGTTCACCAAACGGAAAGGTGTGAGGATTGGATACATTAGGATGTTGGGGTTAACAGAGATATGCAAACACACGTGAAATGTATCATCACCAAAGACCTACGGCATACCAAGAGGAGACTACTCAACATTGGGTCATAACCTACATGGGAAAAGGATCCGAAGAAGACTAGATACATGTATGTGTGTGAAAGAATCACATCTTGCACACGCCTAGAGCAAACAAAACACTGTAATCAAATTTTCTCTGATACAAAATAAAAATTAAATTAAAACAAAACGAACAGCAAGGAATGAGACATAAACCTAAGGGGCTTCTTCCCGGCACATTCCGTTCTAATTTACAAGCTACAACACAACTTCCGTTATGGCTCTGCTGCCCTAGTAACCAGATTTGGTAAGGAGAAGTGCTGCCGCCTTCTGGCCGTTTCACCCAACAGCGCTAATGGTCACTTAATATTCAAACTAATTGCAGGCCTGTAAATGACACCCTGCCATCTAAAAAAACATCCTGGGGGCGTAAATCGACCAGAAAATTCAAACGACGTCAACATTTCAAGAAGACATCTCAAGAGGCATATTTTATGCACGTTGTGTCTTTTCTTTCTTTTTTTCTTCAAAATAAAAGGGAATTGAACAATGCTCAACATCAGCAATTAATAAAGCCATGAAACTCCAACCTACATAAATGTTCACCTCACAGCCGTCAGAATGACCTTCAGCAAAAAGTCTACAAAGAATAAATGCTGAAGGGGTTTCAGAGAACTGTGTACCCTCTAGCTGCCGGGGGGACGTCAACTTGTAGCAGCCAGTAGTGAGAACATAACGGAAGTGCGTTTAAGGGTAAAAATTGAGCTACCGTGTGATCTGGTAGGTCCTCTGATGCGCCGCCTATCACCTGAGCAGAGCAGAATGGAAAAGACACAGGCTGGCAATCCTGCCCTGCAGGAACCTTTAACATAGCCAACACTTGGAAGAACCCGATAAAGGTCCATCAGCAGAAAAATGCACAAAGAGGAAGTGGTCCACGTAAACAATGGAGTATTAGCTATGGAAAACGATGAAACAGTGCCCTTTGCACCACGATAGAAGGACGTAGAGACAACCACCCAACTTGAAGAAAGAAACCGAAAGACAGATATACTATGACGTCACTCATAGGTGTTATCTAAAAAGTGATACTCATGAACTTATTTCCAAGAGAAGGAAAAGCACGGATTGAGGAAACAAAATGATCTTTAACGAAATGGAAAGGTGTAAGGAATGGGTGAATTAGGATACGGGGGTTAACAGACATGTACTGATACATATGACATATATAATCACAAAATCCTATGGGATACCAACAGAGGTCTACTCAACACGGTATAATAACCTTTCCTTTGGAAAGGATCCAAAGATGAACAGACGGATACGTTGATATGATGAACCAGATTCTGTACACCTAGCAGAAACTGCATGATATATCAGATTTGCTCTGATAATTAATAAAAATTAAATTAAAAAAAAAACCAAACACGAAGTAGGAGATATAATCTCTTGGGGGTCTGCCCTCGCCCTGGCACATTCCACTCTAATTTGCAGCCCACTAACAGGATTTCCAGGAAGGCTCTGCTGCCCAAAAACCCAGAGTTGGAAATGGAGGAATGCTTCCGCCTTGTGGCCGTTTCCCGCAAGAGCGGCTTTCAGCCCACAGCTAACGGTCCCTTAACATTCACAAGGACTCAGGGCTGTAGAGGACACCTGCCCTCAAAACATGTCCTGAGGTAGGGAATGGCCAGAAAATCCAAAACAGGCAAAATGTTCAGGAAGATAACGTGAAGAGGTAAGTTTTACTCACTCTCTTTAAAAGGAAAAGGAAAATGGATAAAAGCTCAACATCAGGATATATTAGACTCATGCAAATCTAATCTACAAAAAGGTTTCAACTCACACCAGTCGACTGACCATCATCAAAAAGTCTTCAAACAGTAAGTGCTGAAGGGGTTTTAGAGAACTGTGTACCCTCTGGCTGCTGGTGAGATGTAAAGTGGTAACAGCCAATAATGAGAACAGAAAGGAGCTGCGTTTAAAAGTAAAAACGGAGCTCCCATTCGACGCAGCAGGCCCACCGCTGGGCCTCTCACCCGACAAGACCAGAATCCAGAGGACACAGGCTGCAAAAGCTGCACTGCGGCCTTATTCACAATAGCCAAGACATGGAGGCAACCTAGATGTCCATCAACAGATGAATGGATAAGGAAGAAGTGGTCCATGTACACAATGGACTACTAGCCATGTAAAACAATGAAACACTGCACTTTGAGGCACCATAGATGAGCCTAGGGAGAATCACAGAACATGAGGTAAATTGGAAAGCAAAAGACAGATATCCTATCATATCACTTATAGGTGTTACCTAACTACTGACAAAAATGGACATATTTCCACCGACAAAGACACACAGAGACTTTAAAAAACAAACTGTGTATCTAAGAGGAAAGGTGGTAGCAACGGATGAATTAAGATTAGATTTACCATACCTATAGAAATACAGATTAAGTACATATATCAAAAAGACGGAGCACATAGCAAGGCAGGTCTTCGGAACACTCTGTCACCTTTTACATGGGAAAAGGATCTGCACGTGAATAGATATATATGATGCACAAATGAACCAGACTGTGTACACCTAGGACAAACTGTATCCTGATCATTACCCCGATTAAAACAACGAACAGGAAGTAACGAGACACAGACTTCAGGGGTTTTGCCGGGCACATTCCATTCTAATTTACAACCTGGGAACACGACCTCCAGAAAGGCTGTGCTGCCCTAGGAACCAGATTTGGGAATGGAGAAATGCTGCCGCCTTGTGGCCGTTTCCCACAACAGCAGCTTTAAACCCAGGGCTAATGGTCACTAAATATTCACCAAACTTGCAGGTCTGTAAATTACACCTGGCCTCCAAAAGAATCCTGGGGTCAAAAATCGACCAAAAATTCAAAAGAGGGCAACCTTCCAAGAAGACAATTTCAAGAGGTACATTGTTCTCACACTTTTTTCTCTGTTTTTCCTAAAGAAAAGAGGAAGGTGTGGAAAGATGCTGAACATTAGGGATTATTAAAGACATACAAATCCAAATTACAGAAACCTATCAGCTCACACCAGTCAGAAAGGCCACAAGCAAACATTCTGCAAACAATAGATGCTGAAGGGGTTGTGGAGAAATGCATACCCTTGGTGCTAATTGGGATGTGGTAAGAGCCGCTAATGAAAAAACACAATGGAGGTGCTTTGAAAAGGGAAACATTGAGCTAGCAGTCAATCAGTCACACCCACTGCCGGGCCTACCCCCTGAGAAAATGAGAATCAAAAAGTCACAGGCTGGCAATCCTGCGCTCCAGCAATACTTACCGTAGCCAACACTTGGAAGCAATGAAAATGTCCATCAACAGAGGAATGCACCCAGAAGAAGCCGTCCATGTACGCAACGGAATGTGACTCCACTAAAAAATATAAATTAAATTAAAACATCAAACGTAAGTAAGGACACAAGGTTTGGGGCGTTTATCAGGGCACACTGCACTCTAATTTGTATCTGAGGAGCACCACTGGCAGGAAGGTCTGCTTCCCTAGGTACCAGGGTGGGGAACGTAGAAATACTGCGGCCCTCTAGCCGATACCTGCAACAGCAGCTTCGAAATCTCTGCTAATGGTCACTTCATATGCACAAGTACCGCAGGGCTGCAAAGGAAACCTGCCCTCAAAATGTCCTGACGCAGGTGAAGGCCAAAACATTTCAAAATGTGGCACGTATTTCAAGAGAACAATCTGAAGACGTAAGCTGTAATAACGGTTTGAAAAATAAAAGGACGTGCCCGAAAGCTCCATTTCAAGGGATTATGAGACACATGCGGATCCAACCACAAAGAGGTATCAGCTCACCCCGCTAAGAATAACCATCAGCAAAGAAACTACAAACGCTCAGTGCTGAAGAGGTTGTGGAGAAATGCATACCCTCAATTTGAAGTGGGACGTAACCTGGTAAGAGCCACCAATGGGAAGAGAATGGATGTGTCTTTAAAAGGTAAACCCTGAGCTACTATATGATCCATCAGGCCCACTCCTCGGCCTGTAACCTAAGAAGACAGAATTGGAAAGACACAGGCAGGAAATATGCCCTGCAGCAGGATGACAATAGCCAAGACACGGACTCAGCCAAAAAGTCCACCAAGAGATGAGTGGACAGAGAAGAAGTGGTACGTGTACAGATGGAATATTAGCCAAGGAAAAAAATGAAACAATGACATTTGCAGCACGGTAGATGAGTCTAGAGGTAATCATGCAACTGGTAGCAAGTGAGAAAGCGAAAGACACATATCCTATCGTATCCCTTATAGGTGTTACCTAAAAATTGATACCAGTGAAGATATTTCCACAGAGAAATGTAATCACAGATTCATTAAGCAAACTTACGGTTCACCAAACGGAAAGGTGTGAGGATTGGATACATTAGGATGTTGGGGTTAACAGAGATATGCAAACACACGTGAAATGTATCATCACCAAAGACCTACGGCATACCAAGAGGAGACTACTCAACATTGGGTCATAACCTACATGGGAAAAGGATCCGAAGAAGACTAGATACATGTATGTGTGTGAAAGAATCACATCTTGCACACGCCTAGAGCAAACAAAACACTGTAATCAAATTTTCTCTGATACAAAATAAAAATTAAATTAAAACAAAACGAACAGCAAGGAATGAGACATAAACCTAAGGGGCTTCTTCCCGGCACATTCCGTTCTAATTTACAAGCTACAACACAACTTCCGTTATGGCTCTGCTGCCCTAGTAACCAGATTTGGTAAGGAGAAGTGCTGCCGCCTTCTGGCCGTTTCACACAACAGCGCTAATGGTCACTTAATATTCAAACTAATTGCAGGCCTGTAAATGACACCCTGCCATCTAAAAAAACATCCTGGGGGCGTAAATCGACCAGAAAATTCAAACGACGTCCACATTTCAAGAAGACATCTCAAGAGGCATATTTTATGCACGTTGTGTCTTTTCTTTCTTTTTTTCTTCAAAATAAAAGGGAATTGAACAATGCTCAACATCAGCAATTAATAAAGCCATGAAACTCCAACCTACATAAATGTTCACCTCACAGCCGTCAGAATGACCTTCAGCAAAAAGTCTACAAAGAATAAATGCTGAAGGGGTTTCAGAGAACTGTGTACCCTCTAGCTGCCGGGGGGATGTCAACTTGTAGCAGCCAGTAGTGAGAACATAACGGAAGTGCGTTTAAGGGTAAAACTTGAGCTACCGTGTGATCTGGTAGGTCCTCTGATGCGCCGCCTATCACCTGAGCAGAGCAGAATGGAAAAGACACAGGCTGGCAATCCTGCCCTGCAGGAACCTTTAACATAGCCAACACTTGGAAGAACCCGATAAAGGTCCATCAGCAGAAAAATGCACAAAGAGGAAGTGGTCCACGTAAACAATGGAGTATTAGCTATGGAAAACGATGAAACAGTGCCCTTTGCACCACGATAGAAGGACGTAGAGACAACCACCCAACTTGAAGAAAGAAACCGAAAGACAGATATACTATGACGTCACTCATAGGTGTTATCTAAAAAGTGATACTCATGAACTTATTTCCAAGAGAAGGAAAAGCACGGATTGAGGAAACAAAATGATCTTTAACGAAATGGAAAGGTGTAAGGAATGGGTGAATTAGGATACGGGGGTTAACAGACATGTACTGATACATATGACATATATAATCACAAAATCCTATGGGATACCAACAGAGGTCTACTCAACACGGTATAATAACCTTTCCTTTGGGAAGGATCCAAAGATGAACAGACGGATACGTTGATATGATGAACCAGATTCTGTACGCCTAGCAGAAACTGCATGATATATCAGATTTGCTCTGATAATTAATAAAAATTAAATTAAAAAAAAAAACAAACACGAAGTAGGAGATATAATCTCTTGGGGGTCTGCCCTCGCCCTGGCACATTCCACTCTAATTTGCAGCCCACTAACAGGATTTCCAGGAAGGCTCTGCTGCCCAAAAACCCAGAGTTGGAAATGGAGGAATGCTTCCGCCTTGTGGCCGTTTCCCGCAAGAGCGGCTTTCAGCCCACAGCTAACGGTCCCTTAACATTCACAAGGACTCAGGGCTGTAGAGGACACCTGCCCTCAAAACATGTCCTGAGGTAGGGAATGGCCAGAAAATCCAAAACAGGCAAAATGTTCAGGAAGATAACGTGAAGAGGTAAGTTTTACTCACTCTCTTTAAAAGGAAAAGGAAAATGGATAAAAGCTCAACATCAGGATATATTAGACTCATGCAAATCTAATCTACAAAAAGGTTTCAACTCACACCAGTCGACTGACCATCATCAAAAAGTCTTCAAACAGTAAGTGCTGAAGGGGTTTTAGAGAACTGTGTACCCTCTGGCTGCTGGTGAGATGTAAAGTGGTAACAGCCAATAATGAGAACAGAAAGGAGCTGCGTTTAAAAGTAAAAACGGAGCTCCCATTCGACGCAGCAGGCCCACCGCTGGGCCTCTCACCCGACAAGACCAGAATCCAGAGGACACAGGCTGCAAAAGCTGCACTGCGGCCTTATTCACAATAGCCAAGACATGGAGGCAACCTAGATGTCCATCAACAGATGAATGGATAAGGAAGAAGTGGTCCATGTACACAATGGACTACTAGCCATGTAAAACAATGAAACACTGCACTTTGAGGCACCATAGATGAGCCTAGGGAGAATCACAGAACATGAGGTAAATTGGAAAGCAAAAGACAGATATCCTATCATATCACTTATAGGTGTTACCTAACTACTGACAAAAATGGACATATTTCCACCGACAAAGACACACAGAGACTTTAAAAAACAAACTATGTGTATCTAAGAGGAAAGGTGGTAGCAACGGATGAATTAAGATTAGATTTACCATACCTATAGAAATACAGATTAATTGGGATGTGGTAAGAGCCACTAATGAAAAAACTCTGATACAAAATAAAAATTAAATTAAAACAAAACGAACAGCAAGTAATGAGACATAAACCTAAGGGGCTTCTTCCTGGCACATTCCGTTCTAATTTACAAGCTACAACACAACTTCCGTTATGGCTCTGCTGCCCTAGTAACCAGATTTGGTAAGGAGAAGTGCTGCCTACAGATTAAGTACATATATCAAAAAGACGGAGCACATAGCAAGGCAGGTCTTCGGAACACTCTGTCACCTTTTACATGGGAAAAGGATCTGCACGTGAATAGATATATATGATGCACAAATGAACCAGACTGTGTACACCTAGGACAAACTGTATCCTGATCATTACCCCGATTAAAACAACGAACAGGAAGTAATGAGACATAGACTTCAGGGGTTTTGCCTGGCACATTCCATTCTAATTTACAACCTGGGAACACGACCTCCAGAAAGGCTGTGCTGCCCTAGGAACCAGATTTGGGAATGGAGAAATGCTGCCGCCTTGTGGCCGTTTCCCACAACAGCAGCTTTAAACCCAGGGCTAATGGTCACTAAATATTCACCAAACTTGCAGGTCTGTAAATTACACCTGGCCTCCAAAAGAATCCTGGGGTCAAAAATCGACCAAAAATTCAAAAGAGGGCAACCTTCCAAGAAGACAATTTCAAGAGGTACATTGTTCTCACACTTTTTTCTCTGTTTTTCCTAAAGAAAAGAGGAAGGTGTGGAAAGATGCTGAACATTAGGGATTATTAAAGACATACAAATCCAAATTACAGAAACCTATCAGCTCACACCAGTCAGAAAGGCCACAAGCAAACATTCTGCAAACAATAGATGCTGAAGGGGTTGTGGAGAAATGCATACCCTTGGTGCTAATTGGGATGTGGTAAGAGCCGCTAATGAAAAAACACAATGGAGGTGCTTTGAAAAGGGAAACATTGAGCTAGCAGTCAATCAGTCACACCCACTGCCGGGCCTACCCCCTGAGAAAATGAGAATCAAAAAGTCACAGGCTGGCAATCCTGCACTCCAGCAATACTTACCGTAGCCAACACTTGGAAGCAATGAAAATGTCCATCAACAGAGGAATGCACCCAGAAGAAGCCGTCCATGTACGCAACGGAATGTGACTCCACTAAAAAATATAAATTAAATTAAAACATCAAACGTAAGTAAGGACACAAGGTTTGGGGCGTTTATCAGGGCACACTGCACTCTAATTTGTATCTGAGGAGCACCACTGGCAGGAAGGTCTGCTTCCCTAGGTACCAGGGTGGGGAACGTAGAAATACTGCGGCCCTCTAGCCGATACCTGCAACAGCAGCTTCGAAATCTCTGCTAATGGTCACTTCATATGCACAAGTACCGCAGGGCTGCAAAGGAAACCTGCCCTCAAAATGTCCTGACGCAGGTGAAGGCCAAAACATTTCAAAATGTGGCACGTATTTCAAGAGAACAATCTGAAGACGTAAGCTGTAATAACGGTTTGAAAAATAAAAGGACGTGCCCGAAAGCTCCATTTCAAGGGATTATGAGACACATGCGGATCCAACCACAAAGAGGTATCAGCTCACCCCGCTAAGAATAACCATCAGCAAAGAAACTACAAACGCTCAGTGCTGAAGAGGTTGTGGAGAAATGCATACCCTCAATTTGAAGTGGGACGTAACCTGGTAAGAGCCACCAATGGGAAGAGAATGGATGTGTCTTTAAAAGGTAAACCCTGAGCTACTATATGATCCATCAGGCCCACTCCTCGGCCTGTAACCTAAGAAGACAGAATTGGAAAGACACAGGCAGGAAATATGCCCTGCAGCAGGATGACAATAGCCAAGACACGGACTCAGCCAAAAAGTCCACCAAGAGATGAGTGGACAGAGAAGAAGTGGTACGTGTACAGATGGAATATTAGCCAAGGAAAAAAATGAAACAATGACATTTGCAGCACGGTAGATGAGTCTAGAGGTAATCATGCAACTGGTAGCAAGTGAGAAAGCGAAAGACACATATCCTATCGTATCCCTTATAGGTGTTACCTAAAAATTGATACCAGTGAAGATATTTCCACAGAGAAATGTAATCACAGATTCATTAAGCAAACTTACGGTTCACCAAACGGAAAGGTGTGAGGATTGGATACATTAGGATGTTGGGGTTAACAGAGATATGCAAACACACGTGAAATGTATCATCACCAAAGACCTACGGCATACCAAGAGGAGACTACTCAACATTGGGTCATAACCTACATGGGAAAAGGATCCGAAGAAGACTAGATACATGTATGTGTGTGAAAGAATCACATCTTGCACACGCCTAGAGCAAACAAAACATTGTAATCAAATTTTCTCTGATACAAAATAAAAATTAAATTAAAACAAAACGAACAGCAAGGAATGAGACATAAACCTAAGGGGCTTCTTCCCGGCACATTCCGTTCTAATTTACAAGCTACAACACAACTTCCGTTATGGCTCTGCTGCCCTAGTAACCAGATTTGGTAAGGAGAAGTGCTGCCGCCTTCTGGCCGTTTCACCCAACAGCACTAATGGTCACTTAATATTCAAACTAATTGCAGGCCTGTAAATGACACCCTGCCATCTAAAAAAACATCCTGGGGGCGTAAATCGACCAGAAAATTCAAACGACGTCAACATTTCAAGAAGACATCTCAAGAGGCATATTTTATGCACGTTGTGTCTTTTCTTTCTTTTTTTCTTCAAAATAAAAGGGAATTGAACAATGCTCAACATCAGCAATTAATAAAGCCATGAAACTCCAACCTACATAAATGTTCACCTCACAGCCGTCAGAATGACCTTCAGCAAAAAGTCTACAAAGAATAAATGCTGAAGGGGTTTCAGAGAACTGTGTACCCTCTAGCTGCCGGGGGGATGTCAACTTGTAGCAGCCAGTAGTGAGAACATAACGGAAGTGCGTTTAAGGGTAAAACTTGAGCTACCGTGTGATCTGGTAGGTCCTCTGATGCGCCGCCTATCACCTGAGCAGAGCAGAATGGAAAAGACACAGGCTGGCAATCCTGCCCTGCAGGAACCTTTAACATAGCCAACACTTGGAAGAACCCGATAAAGGTCCATCAGCAGAAAAATGCACAAAGAGGAAGTGGTCCACGTAAACAATGGAGTATTAGCTATGGAAAACGATGAAACAGTGCCCTTTGCACCACGATAGAAGGACGTAGAGACAACCACCCAACTTGAAGAAAGAAACCGAAAGACAGATATACTATGACGTCACTCATAGGTGTTATCTAAAAAGTGATACTCATGAACTTATTTCCAAGAGAAGGAAAAGCACGGATTGAGGAAACAAAATGATCTTTAACGAAATGGAAAGGTGTAAGGAATGGGTGAATTAGGATACGGGGGTTAACAGACATGTACTGATACATATGACATATATAATCACAAAATCCTATGGGATACCAACAGAGGTCTACTCAACACGGTATAATAACCTTTCCTTTGGGAAGGATCCAAAGATGAATAGACGGATACGTTGATATGATGAACCAGATTCTGTACACCTAGCAGAAACTGCATGATATATCAAATTTGCTCTGATAATTAATAAAAATTAAATTAAAAAAAAAATGAACACGAAGTAGGAGATATAATCTCTTGGGGGTCTGCCCTCGCCCTGGCACATTCCACTCTAATTTGCAGCCCACTAACAGGATTTCCAGGAAGGCTCTGCTGCCCAAAAACCCAGAGTTGGAAATGGAGGAATGCTTCCGCCTTGTGGCCGTTTCCCGCAAGAGCGGCTTTCAGCCCACAGCTAACGGTCCCTTAACATTCACAAGGACTCAGGGCTGTAGAGGACACCTGCCCTCAAAACATGTCCTGAGGTAGGGAATGGCCAGAAAATCCAAAACAGGCAAAATGTTCAGGAAGATAACGTGAAGAGGTAAGTTTTACTCACTCTCTTTAAAAGGAAAAGGAAAATGGATAAAAGCTCAACATCAGGATATATTAGACTCATGCAAATCTAATCTACAAAAAGGTTTCAACTCACACCAGTCGACTGACCATCATCAAAAAGTCTTCAAACAGTAAGTGCTGAAGGGGTTTTAGAGAACTGTGTACCCTCTGGCTGCTGGTGAGATGTAAAGTGGTAACAGCCAATAATGAGAACAGAAAGGAGCTGCGTTTAAAAGTAAAAACGGAGCTCCCATTCGACGCAGCAGGCCCACCGCTGGGCCTCTCACCCGACAAGACCAGAATCCAGAGGACACAGGCTGCAAAAGCTGCACTGCGGCCTTATTCACAATAGCCAAGACATGGAGGCAACCTAGATGTCCATCAACAGATGAATGGATAAGGAAGAAGTGGTCCATGTACACAATGGACTACTAGCCATGTAAAACAATGAAACACTGCACTTTGAGGCACCATAGATGAGCCTAGGGAGAATCACAGAACATGAGGTAAATTGGAAAGCAAAAGACAGATATCCTATCATATCACTTATAGGTGTTACCTAACTACTGACAAAAATGGACATATTTCCACCGACAAAGACACACAGAGACTTTAAAAAACAAACTATGTGTATCTAAGAGGAAAGGTGGTAGCAACGGATGAATTAAGATTAGATTTACCATACCTATAGAAATACAGATTAATTGGGATGTGGTAAGAGCCACTAATGAAAAAACTCTGATACAAAATAAAAATTAAATTAAAACAAAACGAACAGCAAGTAATGAGACATAAACCTAAGGGGCTTCTTCCTGGCACATTCCGTTCTAATTTACAAGCTACAACACAACTTCCGTTATGGCTCTGCTGCCCTAGTAACCAGATTTGGTAAGGAGAAGTGCTGCCTACAGATTAAGTACATATATCAAAAAGACGGAGCACATAGCAAGGCAGGTCTTCGGAACACTCTGTCATCTTTTACATGGGAAAAGGATCTGCACGTGAATAGATATATATGATGCACAAATGAACCAGACTGTGTACACCTAGGACAAACTGTATCCTGATCATTACCCCGATTAAAACAACGAACAGGAAGTAACGAGACATAGACTTCAGGGGTTTTGCCTGGCACATTCCATTCTAATTTACAACCTGGGAACACGACCTCCAGAAAGGCTGTGCTGCCCTAGGAACCAGATTTGGGAATGGAGAAATGCTGCCGCCTTGTGGCCGTTTCCCACAACAGCAGCTTTAAACCCAGGGCTAATGGTCACTAAATATTCACCAAACTTGCAGGTCTGTAAATTACACCTGGCCTCCAAAAGAATCCTGGGGTCAAAAATCGACCAAAAATTCAAAAGAGGGCAACCTTCCAAGAAGACAATTTCAAGAGGTACATTGTTCTCACACTTTTTTCTCTGTTTTTCCTAAAGAAAAGAGGAAGGTGTGGAAAGATGCTGAACATTAGGGATTATTAAAGACATACAAATCCAAATTACAGAAACCTATCAGCTCACACCAGTCAGAAAGGCCACAAGCAAACATTCTGCAAACAATAGATGCTGAAGGGGTTGTGGAGAAATGCATACCCTTGGTGCTAATTGGGATGTGGTAAGAGCCGCTAATGAAAAAACACAATGGAGGTGCTTTGAAAAGGGAAACATTGAGCTAGCAGTCAATCAGTCACACCCACTGCCGGGCCTACCCCCTGAGAAAATGAGAATCAAAAAGTCACAGGCTGGCAATCCTGCACTCCAGCAATACTTACCGTAGCCAACACTTGGAAGCAATGAAAATGTCCATCAACAGAGGAATGCACCCAGAAGAAGCCGTCCATGTACGCAACGGAATGTGACTCCACTAAAAAATATAAATTAAATTAAAACATCAAACGTAAGTAAGGACACAAGGTTTGGGGCGTTCATCACGGCACACTGCACTCTAATTTGTATCTGAGGAGCACCACTGGCAGGAAGGTCTGCTTCCCTAGGTACCAGGGTGGGGAACGTAGAAATACTGCGGCCCTCTAGCCGATACCTGCAACAGCAGCTTCGAAATCTCTGCTAATGGTCACTTCATATGCACAAGTACCGCAGGGCTGCAAAGGAAACCTGCCCTCAAAATGTCCTGACGCAGGTGAAGGCCAAAACATTTCAAAATGTGGCACGTATTTCAAGAGAACAATCTGAAGACGTAAGCTGTAATAACGGTTTGAAAAATAAAAGGACGTGCCCGAAAGCTCCATTTCAAGGGATTATGAGACACATGCGGATCCAACCACAAAGAGGTATCAGCTCACCCCGCTAAGAATAACCATCAGCAAAGAAACTACAAACGCTCAGTGCTGAAGAGGTTGTGGAGAAATGCATACCCTCAATTTGAAGTGGGACGTAACCTGGTAAGAGCCACCAATGGGAAGAGAATGGATGTGTCTTTAAAAGGTAAACCCTGAGCTACTATATGATCCATCAGGCCCACTCCTCGGCCTGTAACCTAAGAAGACAGAATTGGAAAGACACAGGCAGGAAATATGCCCTGCAGCAGGATGACAATAGCCAAGACACGGACTCAGCCAAAAAGTCCACCAAGAGATGAGTGGACAGAGAAGAAGTGGTACGTGTACAGATGGAATATTAGCCAAGGAAAAAAATGAAACAATGACATTTGCAGCACGGTAGATGAGTCTAGAGGTAATCATGCAACTGGTAGCAAGTGAGAAAGCGAAAGACACATATCCTATCGTATCCCTTATAGGTGTTACCTAAAAATTGATACCAGTGAAGATATTTCCACAGAGAAATGTAATCACAGATTCATTAAGCAAACTTACGGTTCACCAAACGGAAAGGTGTGAGGATTGGATACATTAGGATGTTGGGGTTAACAGAGATATGCAAACACACGTGAAATGTATCATCACCAAAGACCTACGGCATACCAAGAGGAGACTACTCAACATTGGGTCATAACCTACATGGGAAAAGGATCCGAAGAAGACTAGATACATGTATGTGTGTGAAAGAATCACATCTTGCACACGCCTAGAGCAAACAAAACACTGTAATCAAATTTTCTCTGATACAAAATAAAAATTAAATTAAAACAAAACGAACAGCAAGGAATGAGACATAAACCTAAGGGGCTTCTTCCCGGCACATTCCGTTCTAATTTACAAGCTACAACACAACTTCCGTTATGGCTCTGCTGCCCTAGTAACCAGATTTGGTAAGGAGAAGTGCTGCCGCCTTCTGGCCGTTTCACACAACAGCGCTAATGGTCACTTAATATTCAAACTAATTGCAGGCCTGTAAATGACACCCTGCCATCTAAAAAAACATCCTGGGGGCGTAAATCGACCAGAAAATTCAAACGACGTCCACATTTCAAGAAGACATCTCAAGAGGCATATTTTATGCACGTTGTGTCTTTTCTTTCTTTTTTTCTTCAAAATAAAAGGGAATTGAACAATGCTCAACATCAGCAATTAATAAAGCCATGAAACTCCAACCTACATAAATGTTCACCTCACAGCCGTCAGAATGACCTTCAGCAAAAAGTCTACAAAGAATAAATGCTGAAGGGGTTTCAGAGAACTGTGTACCCTCTAGCTGCCGGGGGGACGTCAACTTGTAGCAGCCAGTAGTGAGAACATAACGGAAGTGCGTTTAAGGGTAAAACTTGAGCTACCGTGTGATCTGGTAGGTCCTCTGATGCGCCGCCTATCACCTGAGCAGAGCAGAATGGAAAAGACACAGGCTGGCAATCCTGCCCTGCAGGAACCTTTAACATAGCCAACACTTGGAAGAACCCGATAAAGGTCCATCAGCAGAAAAATGCACAAAGAGGAAGTGGTCCACGTAAACAATGGAGTATTAGCTATGGAAAACGATGAAACAGTGCCCTTTGCACCACGATAGAAGGACGTAGAGACAACCACCCAACTTGAAGAAAGAAACCGAAAGACAGATATACTATGACGTCACTCATAGGTGTTATCTAAAAAGTGATACTCATGAACTTATTTCCAAGAGAAGGAAAAGCACGGATTGAGGAAACAAAATGATCTTTAACGAAATGGAAAGGCGTAAGGAATGGGTGAATTAGGATACGGGGGTTAACAGACATGTACTGATACATATGACATATATAATCACAAAATCCTATGGGATACCAACAGAGGTCTACTCAACACGGTATAATAACCTTTCCTTTGGGAAGGATCCAAAGATGAACAGACGGATACGTTGATATGATGAACCAGATTCTGTACGCCTAGCAGAAACTGCATGATATATCAGATTTGCTCTGATAATTAATAAAAATTAAATTAAAAAAAAAAACAAACACGAAGTAGGAGATATAATCTCTTGGGGGTCTGCCCTCGCCCTGGCACATTCCACTCTAATTTGCAGCCCACTAACAGGATTTCCAGGAAGGCTCTGCTGCCCAAAAACCCAGAGTTGGAAATGGAGGAATGCTTCCGCCTTGTGGCCGTTTCCCGCAAGAGCGGCTTTCAGCCCACAGCTAACGGTCCCTTAACATTCACAAGGACTCAGGGCTGTAGAGGACACCTGCCCTCAAAACATGTCCTGAGGTAGGGAATGGCCAGAAAATCCAAAACAGGCAAAATGTTCAGGAAGATAACGTGAAGAGGTAAGTTTTACTCACTCTCTTTAAAAGGAAAAGGAAAATGGATAAAAGCTCAACATCAGGATATATTAGACTCATGCAAATCTAATCTACAAAAAGGTTTCAACTCACACCAGTCGACTGACCATCATCAAAAAGTCTTCAAACAGTAAGTGCTGAAGGGGTTTTAGAGAACTGTGTACCCTCTGGCTGCTGGTGAGATGTAAAGTGGTAACAGCCAATAATGAGAACAGAAAGGAGCTGCGTTTAAAAGTAAAAACGGAGCTCCCATTCGACGCAGCAGGCCCACCGCTGGGCCTCTCACCCGACAAGACCAGAATCCAGAGGACACAGGCTGCAAAAGCTGCACTGCGGCCTTATTCACAATAGCCAAGACATGGAGGCAACCTAGATGTCCATCAACAGATGAATGGATAAGGAAGAAGTGGTCCATGTACACAATGGACTACTAGCCATGTAAAACAATGAAACACTGCACTTTGAGGCACCATAGATGAGCCTAGGGAGAATCACAGAACATGAGGTAAATTGGAAAGCAAAAGACAGATATCCTATCATATCACTTATAGGTGTTACCTAACTACTGACAAAAATGGACATATTTCCACCGACAAAGACACACAGAGACTTTAAAAAACAAACTATGTGTATCTAAGAGGAAAGGTGGTAGCAACGGATGAATTAAGATTAGATTTACCATACCTATAGAAATACAGATTAATTGGGATGTGGTAAGAGCCACTAATGAAAAAACTCTGATACAAAATAAAAATTAAATTAAAACAAAACGAACAGCAAGTAATGAGACATAAACCTAAGGGGCTTCTTCCTGGCACATTCCGTTCTAATTTACAAGCTACAACACAACTTCCGTTATGGCTCTGCTGCCCTAGTAACCAGATTTGGTAAGGAGAAGTGCTGCCTACAGATTAAGTACATATATCAAAAAGACGGAGCACATAGCAAGGCAGGTCTTCGGAACACTCTGTCACCTTTTACATGGGAAAAGGATCTGCACGTGAATAGATATATATGATGCACAAATGAACCAGACTGTGTACACCTAGGACAAACTGTATCCTGATCATTACCCCGATTAAAACAACGAACAGGAAGTAACGAGACATAGACTTCAGGGGTTTTGCCTGGCACATTCCATTCTAATTTACAACCTGGGAACACGACCTCCAGAAAGGCTGTGCTGCCCTAGGAACCAGATTTGGGAATGGAGAAATGCTGCCGCCTTGTGGCCGTTTCCCACAACAGCAGCTTTAAACCCAGGGCTAATGGTCACTAAATATTCACCAAACTTGCAGGTCTGTAAATTACACCTGGCCTCCAAAAGAATCCTGGGGTCAAAAATCGACCAAAAATTCAAAAGAGGGCAACCTTCCAAGAAGACAATTTCAAGAGGTACATTGTTCTCACACTTTTTTCTCTGTTTTTCCTAAAGAAAAGAGGAAGGTGTGGAAAGATGCTGAACATTAGGGATTATTAAAGACATACAAATCCAAATTACAGAAACCTATCAGCTCACACCAGTCAGAAAGGCCACAAGCAAACATTCTGCAAACAATAGATGCTGAAGGGGTTGTGGAGAAATGCATACCCTTGGTGCTAATTGGGATGTGGTAAGAGCCGCTAATGAAAAAACACAATGGAGGTGCTTTGAAAAGGGAAACATTGAGCTAGCAGTCAATCAGTCACACCCACTGCCGGGCCTACCCCCTGAGAAAATGAGAATCAAAAAGTCACAGGCTGGCAATCCTGCACTCCAGCAATACTTACCGTAGCCAACACTTGGAAGCAATGAAAACGTCCATCAACAGAGGAATGCACCCAGAAGAAGCCGTCCATGTACGCAACGGAATGTGACTCCACTAAAAAATATAAATTAAATTAAAACATCAAACGTAAGTAAGGACACAAGGTTTGGGGCGTTTATCAGGGCACACTGCACTCTAATTTGTATCTGAGGAGCACCACTGGCAGGAAGGTCTGCTTCCCTAGGTACCAGGGTGGGGAACGTAGAAATACTGCGGCCCTCTAGCCGATACCTGCAACAGCAGCTTCGAAATCTCTGCTAATGGTCACTTCATATGCACAAGTACCGCAGGGCTGCAAAGGAAACCTGCCCTCAAAATGTCCTGACGCAGGTGAAGGCCAAAACATTTCAAAATGTGGCACGTATTTCAAGAGAACAATCTGAAGACGTAAGCTGTAATAACGGTTTGAAAAATAAAAGGACGTGCCCGAAAGCTCCATTTCAAGGGATTATGAGACACATGCGGATCCAACCACAAAGAGGTATCAGCTCACCCCGCTAAGAATAACCATCAGCAAAGAAACTACAAACGCTCAGTGCTGAAGAGGTTGTGGAGAAATGCATACCCTCAATTTGAAGTGGGACGTAACCTGGTAAGAGCCACCAATGGGAAGAGAATGGATGTGTCTTTAAAAGGTAAACCCTGAGCTACTATATGATCCATCAGGCCCACTCCTCGGCCTGTAACCTAAGAAGACAGAATTGGAAAGACACAGGCAGGAAATATGCCCTGCAGCAGGATGACAATAGCCAAGACACGGACTCAGCCAAAAAGTCCACCAAGAGATGAGTGGACAGAGAAGAAGTGGTACGTGTACAGATGGAATATTAGCCAAGGAAAAAAATGAAACAATGACATTTGCAGCACGGTAGATGAGTCTAGAGGTAATCATGCAACTGGTAGCAAGTGAGAAAGCGAAAGACACATATCCTATCGTATCCCTTATAGGTGTTACCTAAAAATTGATACCAGTGAAGATATTTCCACAGAGAAATGTAATCACAGATTCATTAAGCAAACTTACGGTTCACCAAACGGAAAGGTGTGAGGATTGGATACATTAGGATGTTGGGGTTAACAGAGATATGCAAACACACGTGAAATGTATCATCACCAAAGACCTACGGCATACCAAGAGGAGACTACTCAACATTGGGTCATAACCTACATGGGAAAAGGATCCGAAGAAGACTAGATACATGTATGTGTGTGAAAGAATCACATCTTGCACACGCCTAGAGCAAACAAAACACTGTAATCAAATTTTCTCTGATACAAAATAAAAATTAAATTAAAACAAAACGAACAGCAAGGAATGAGACATAAACCTAAGGGGCTTCTTCCCGGCACATTCCGTTCTAATTTACAAGCTACAACACAACTTCCGTTATGGCTCTGCTGCCCTAGTAACCAGATTTGGTAAGGAGAAGTGCTGCCGCCTTCTGGCCGTTTCACACAACAGCGCTAATGGTCACTTAATATTCAAACTAATTGCAGGCCTGTAAATGACACCCTGCCATCTAAAAAAACATCCTGGGGGCGTAAATCGACCAGAAAATTCAAACGACGTCCACATTTCAAGAAGACATCTCAAGAGGCATATTTTATGCACGTTGTGTCTTTTCTTTCTTTTTTTCTTCAAAATAAAAGGGAATTGAACAATGCTCAACATCAGCAATTAATAAAGCCATGAAACTCCAACCTACATAAATGTTCACCTCACAGCCGTCAGAATGACCTTCAGCAAAAAGTCTACAAAGAATAAATGCTGAAGGGGTTTCAGAGAACTGTGTACCCTCTAGCTGCCGGGGGGATGTCAACTTGTAGCAGCCAGTAGTGAGAACATAACGGAAGTGCGTTTAAGGGTAAAACTTGAGCTACCGTGTGATCTGGTAGGTCCTCTGATGCGCCGCCTATCACCTGAGCAGAGCAGAATGGAAAAGACACAGGCTGGCAATCCTGCCCTGCAGGAACCTTTAACATAGCCAACACTTGGAAGAACCCGATAAAGGTCCATCAGCAGAAAAATGCACAAAGAGGAAGTGGTCCACGTAAACAATGGAGTATTAGCTATGGAAAACGATGAAACAGTGCCCTTTGCACCACGATAGAAGGACGTAGAGACAACCACCCAACTTGAAGAAAGAAACCGAAAGACAGATATACTATGACGTCACTCATAGGTGTTATCTAAAAAGTGATACTCATGAACTTATTTCCAAGAGAAGGAAAAGCACGGATTGAGGAAACAAAATGATCTTTAACGAAATGGAAAGGTGTAAGGAATGGGTGAATTAGGATACGGGGGTTAACAGACATGTACTGATACATATGACATATATAATCACAAAATCCTATGGGATACCAACAGAGGTCTACTCAACACGGTATAATAACCTTTCCTTTGGGAAGGATCCAAAGATGAACAGACGGATACGTTGATATGATGAACCAGATTCTGTACGCCTAGCAGAAACTGCATGATATATCAGATTTGCTCTGATAATTAATAAAAATTAAATTAAAAAAAAAAACGAACACGAAGTAGGAGATATAATCTCTTGGGGGTCTGCCCTCGCCCTGGCACATTCCACTCTAATTTGCAGCCCACTAACAGGATTTCCAGGAAGGCTCTGCTGCCCAAAAACCCAGAGTTGGAAATGGAGGAATGCTTCCGCCTTGTGGCCGTTTCCCGCAAGAGCGGCTTTCAGCCCACAGCTAACGGTCCCTTAACATTCACAAGGACTCAGGGCTGTAGAGGACACCTGCCCTCAAAACATGTCCTGAGGTAGGGAATGGCCAGAAAATCCAAAACAGGCAAAATGTTCAGGAAGATAACGTGAAGAGGTAAGTTTTACTCACTCTCTTTAAAAGGAAAAGGAAAATGGATAAAAGCTCAACATCAGGATATATTAGACTCATGCAAATCTAATCTACAAAAAGGTTTCAACTCACACCAGTCGACTGACCATCATCAAAAAGTCTTCAAACAGTAAGTGCTGAAGGGGTTTTAGAGAACTGTGTACCCTCTGGCTGCTGGTGAGATGTAAAGTGGTAACAGCCAATAATGAGAACAGAAAGGAGCTGCGTTTAAAAGTAAAAACGGAGCTCCCATTCGACGCAGCAGGCCCACCGCTGGGCCTCTCACCCGACAAGACCAGAATCCAGAGGACACAGGCTGCAAAAGCTGCACTGCGGCCTTATTCACAATAGCCAAGACATGGAGGCAACCTAGATGTCCATCAACAGATGAATGGATAAGGAAGAAGTGGTCCATGTACACAATGGACTACTAGCCATGTAAAACAATGAAACACTGCACTTTGAGGCACCATAGATGAGCCTAGGGAGAATCACAGAACATGAGGTAAATTGGAAAGCAAAAGACAGATATCCTATCATATCACTTATAGGTGTTACCTAACTACTGACAAAAATGGACATATTTCCACCGACAAAGACACACAGAGACTTTAAAAAACAAACTATGTGTATCTAAGAGGAAAGGTGGTAGCAACGGATGAATTAAGATTAGATTTACCATACCTATAGAAATACAGATTAAGTACATATATCAAAAAGACGGAGCACATAGCAAGGCAGGTCTTCGGAACACTCTGTCACCTTTTACGTGGGAAAAGGATCTGCACGTGAATAGATATATATGATGCACAAATGAACCAGACTGTGTACACCTAGGACAAACTGTATCCTGATCATTACCCCGATTAAAACAACGAACAGGAAGTAATGAGACACAGACTTCAGGGGTTTTGCCTGGCACATTCCATTCTAATTTACAACCTGGGAACACGACCTCCAGAAAGGCTGTGCTGCCCTAGGAACCAGATTTGGGAATGGAGAAATGCTGCCGCCTTGTGGCCGTTTCCCACAACAGCAGCTTTAAACCCAGGGCTAATGGTCACTAAATATTCACCAAACTTGCAGGTCTGTAAATTACACCTGGCCTCCAAAAGAATCCTGGGGTCAAAAATCGACCAAAAATTCAAAAGAGGGCAACCTTCCAAGAAGACAATTTCAAGAGGTACATTGTTCTCACACTTTTTTCTTTGTTTTTCCTAAAGAAAAGAGGAAGGTGTGGAAAGATGCTGAACATTAGGGATTATTAAAGACATACAAATCCAAATTACAGAAACCTATCAGCTCACACCAGTCAGAAAGGCCACAAGCAAACATTCTGCAAACAATAGATGCTGAAGGGGTTGTGGAGAAATGCATACCCTTGGTGCTAATTGGGATGTGGTAAGAGCCGCTAATGAAAAAACACAATGGAGGTGCTTTGAAAAGGGAAACATTGAGCTAGCAGTCAATCAGTCACACCCACTGCCGGGCCTACCCCCCTGAGAAAATGAGAATCAAAAAGTCACAGGCTGGCAATCCTGCGCTCCAGCAATACTTACCGTAGCCAACACTTGGAAGCAACGAAAACGTCCATCAACAGAGGAATGCACCCAGAAGAAGCCGTCCATGTACGCAACGGAATGTGACTCCACTAAAAAATATAAATTAAATTAAAACATCAAACGTAAGTAAGGATACAAGGTTTGGGGCGTTTATCAGGGCACACGGCACTCTAATTTGTATCTGAGGAGCACCACTGGCAGGAAGGTCTGCTTCCCTAGGTACCAGGGTGGGGAACGTAGAAATACTGCGGCCCTCTAGCCGATACCTGCAACAGCAGCTTCGAAATCTCTGCTAATGGTCACTTCATATGCACAAGTACCGCAGGGCTGCAAAGGAAACCTGCCCTCAAAATGTCCTGACGCGGGTGAAGGCCAAAACATTTCAAAATGTGGCACGTATTTCAAGAGAACAATCTGAAGACGTAAGCTGTAATAACGGTTTGAAAAATAAAAGGACGTGCCCGAAAGCTCCATTTCAAGGGATTATGAGACACATGCGGATCCAACCACAAAGAGGTATCAGCTCACCCCGCTAAGAATAACCATCAGCAAAGAAACTACAAACGCTCAGTGCTGAAGAGGTTGTGGAGAAATGCATACCCTCAATTTGAAGTGGGACGTAACCTGGTAAGAGCCACCAATGGGAAGAGAATGGATGTGTCTTTAAAAGGTAAACCCTGAGCTACTATATGATCCATCAGGCCCACTCCTCGGCCTGTAACCTAAGAAGACAGAATTGGAAAGACACAGGCAGGAAATATGCCCTGCAGCAGGATGACAATAGCCAAGACACGGACTCAGCCAAAAAGTCCACCAAGAGATGAGTGGACAGAGAAGAAGTGGTACGTGTACAGATGGAATATTAGCCAAGGAAAAAAATGAAACAATGACATTTGCAGCACGGTAGATGAGTCTAGAGGTAATCATGCAACTGGTAGCAAGTGAGAAAGCGAAAGACACATATCCTATCGTATCCCTTATAGGTGTTACCTAAAAATTGATACCAGTGAAGATATTTCCACAGAGAAATGTAATCACAGATTCATTAAGCAAACTTACGGTTCACCAAACGGAAAGGTGTGAGGATTGGATACATTAGGATGTTGGGGTTAACAGAGATATGCAAACACACGTGAAACGTATCATCACCAAAGACCTACGGCATACCAAGAGGAGACTACTCAACATTGGGTCATAACCTACATGGGAAAAGGATCCGAAGAAGACTAGATACATGTATGTGTGTGAAAGAATCACATCTTGCACACGCCTAGAGCAAACAAAACACTGTAATCAAATTTTCTCTGATACAAAATAAAAATTAAATTAAAACAAAACGAACAGCAAGGAATGAGACATAAACCTAAGGGGCTTCTTCCCGGCACATTCCGTTCTAATTTACAAGCTACAACACAACTTCCGTTATGGCTCTGCTGCCCTAGTAACCAGATTTGGTAAGGAGAAGTGCTGCCGCCTTCTGGCCGTTTCACACAACAGCGCTAATGGTCACTTAATATTCAAACTAATTGCAGGCCTGTAAATGACACCCTGCCATCTAAAAAAACATCCTGGGGGCGTAAATCGACCAGAAAATTCAAACGACGTCCACATTTCAAGAAGACATCTCAAGAGGCATATTTTATGCACGTTGTGTCTTTTCTTTCTTTTTTTCTTCAAAATAAAAGGGAATTGAACAATGCTCAACATCAGCAATTAATAAAGCCATGAAACTCCAACCTACATAAATGTTCACCTCACAGCCGTCAGAATGACCTTCAGCAGAAAGTCTACAAAGAATAAATGCTGAAGGGGTTTCAGAGAACTGTGTACCCTCTAGCTGCCGGGGGGATGTCAACTTGTAGCAGCCAGTAGTGAGAACATAACGGAAGTGCGTTTAAGGGTAAAACTTGAGCTACCGTGTGATCTGGTAGGTCCTCTGATGCGCCGCCTATCACCTGAGCAGAGCAGAATGGAAAAGACACAGGCTGGCAATCCTGCCCTGCAGGAACCTTTAACATAGCCAACACTTGGAAGAACCCGATAAAGGTCCATCAGCAGAAAAATGCACAAAGAGGAAGTGGTCCACGTAAACAATGGAGTATTAGCTATGGAAAACGATGAAACAGTGCCCTTTGCACCACGATAGAAGGACGTAGAGACAACCACCCAACTTGAAGAAAGAAACCGAAAGACAGATATACTATGACGTCACTCATAGGTGTTATCTAAAAAGTGATACTCATGAACTTATTTCCAAGAGAAGGAAAAGCACGGATTGAGGAAACAAAATGATCTTTAACGAAATGGAAAGGTGTAAGGAATGGGTGAATTAGGATACGGGGGTTAACAGACATGTACTGATACATATGACATATATAATCACAAAATCCTATGGGATACCAACAGAGGTCTACTCAACACGGTATAATAACCTTTCCTTTGGGAAGGATCCAAAGATGAACAGACGGATACGTTGATATGATGAACCAGATTCTGTACGCCTAGCAGAAACTGCATGATATATCAGATTTGCTCTGATAATTAATAAAAATTAAATTAAAAAAAAAAACGAACACGAAGTAGGAGATATAATCTCTTGGGGGTCTGCCCTCGCCCTGGCACATTCCACTCTAATTTGCAGCCCACTAACAGGATTTCCAGGAAGGCTCTGCTGCCCAAAAACCCAGAGTTGGAAATGGAGGAATGCTTCCGCCTTGTGGCCGTTTCCCGCAAGAGCGGCTTTCAGCCCACAGCTAACGGTCCCTTAACATTCACAAGGACTCAGGGCTGTAGAGGACACCTGCCCTCAAAACATGTCCTGAGGTAGGGAATGGCCAGAAAATCCAAAACAGGCAAAATGTTCAGGAAGATAACGTGAAGAGGTAAGTTTTACTCACTCTCTTTAAAAGGAAAAGGAAAATGGATAAAAGCTCAACATCAGGATATATTAGACTCATGCAAATCTAATCTACAAAAGGTTTCAACTCACACCAGTCGACTGACCATCATCAAAAAGTCTTCAAACAGTAAGTGCTGAAGGGGTTTTAGAGAACTGTGTACCCTCTGGCTGCTGGTGAGATGTAAAGTGGTAACAGCCAATAATGAGAACAGAAAGGAGCTGCGTTTAAAAGTAAAAACGGAGCTCCCATTCGACGCAGCAGGCCCACCGCTGGGCCTCTCACCCGACAAGACCAGAATCCAGAGGACACAGGCTGCAAAAGCTGCACTGCGGCCTTATTCACAATAGCCAAGACATGGAGGCAACCTAGATGTCCATCAACAGATGAATGGATAAGGAAGAAGTGGTCCATGTACACAATGGACTACTAGCCATGTAAAACAATGAAACACTGCACTTTGAGGCACCATAGATGAGCCTAGGGAGAATCACAGAACATGAGGTAAATTGGAAAGCAAAAGACAGATATCCTATCATATCACTTATAGGTGTTACCTAACTACTGACAAAAATGGACATATTTCCACCGACAAAGACACACAGAGACTTTAAAAAACAAACTATGTGTATCTAAGAGGAAAGGTGGTAGCAACGGATGAATTAAGATTAGATTTACCATACCTATAGAAATACAGATTAATTGGGATGTGGTAAGAGCCACTAATGAAAAAACTCTGATACAAAATAAAAATTAAATTAAAACAAAACGAACAGCAAGTAATGAGACATAAACCTAAGGGGCTTCTTCCTGGCACATTCCGTTCTAATTTACAAGCTACAACACAACTTCCGTTATGGCTCTGCTGCCCTAGTAACCAGATTTGGTAAGGAGAAGTGCTGCCTACAGATTAAGTACATATATCAAAAAGACGGAGCACATAGCAAGGCAGGTCTTCGGAACACTCTGTCACCTTTTACATGGGAAAAGGATCTGCACGTGAATAGATATATATGATGCACAAATGAACCAGACTGTGTACACCTAGGACAAACTGTATCCTGATCATTACCCCGATTAAAACAACGAACAGGAAGTAATGAGACACAGACTTCAGGGGTTTTGCCGGGCACATTCCATTCTAATTTACAACCTGGGAACACGACCTCCAGAAAGGCTGTGCTGCCCTAGGAACCAGATTTGGGAATGGAGAAATGCTGCCGCCTTGTGGCCGTTTCCCACAACAGCAGCTTTAAACCCAGGGCTAATGGTCACTAAATATTCACCAAACTTGCAGGTCTGTAAATTACACCTGGCCTCCAAAAGAATCCTGGGGTCAAAAATCGACCAAAAATTCAAAAGAGGGCAACCTTCCAAGAAGACAATTTCAAGAGGTACATTGTTCTCACACTTTTTTCTTTGTTTTTCCTAAAGAAAAGGGGAAGGTGTGGAAAGATGCTGAACATTAGGGATTATTAAAGACATACAAATCCAAATTACAGAAACCTATCAGCTCACACCAGTCAGAAAGGCCACAAGCAAACATTCTGCAAACAATAGATGCTGAAGGGGTTGTGGAGAAATGCATACCCTTGGTGCTAATTGGGATGTGGTAAGAGCCGCTAATGAAAAAACACAATGGAGGTGCTTTGAAAAGGGAAACATTGAGCTAGCAGTCAATCAGTCACACCCACTGCCGGGCCTACCCCCCTGAGAAAATGAGAATCAAAAAGTCACAGGCTGGCAATCCTGCGCTCCAGCAATACTTACCGTAGCCAACACTTGGAAGCAACGAAAACGTCCATCAACAGAGGAATGCACCCAGAAGAAGCCGTCCATGTACGCAACGGAATGTGACTCCACTAAAAAATATAAATTAAATTAAAACATCAAACGTAAGTAAGGACACAAGGTTTGGGGCGTTTATCAGGGCACACTGCACTCTAATTTGTATCTGAGGAGCACCACTGGCAGGAAGGTCTGCTTCCCTAGGTACCAGGGTGGGGAACGTAGAAATACTGCGGCCCTCTAGCCGATACCTGCAACAGCAGCTTCGAAATCTCTGCTAATGGTCACTTCATATGCACAAGTACCGCAGGGCTGCAAAGGAAACCTGCCCTCAAAATGTCCTGACGCGGGTGAAGGCCAAAACATTTCAAAATGTGGCACGTATTTCAAGAGAACAATCTGAAGACGTAAGCTGTAATAACGGTTTGAAAAATAAAAGGACGTGCCCGAAAGCTCCATTTCAAGGGATTATGAGACACATGCGGATCCAACCACAAAGAGGTATCAGCTCACCCCGCTAAGAATAACCATCAGCAAAGAAACTACAAACGCTCAGTGCTGAAGAGGTTGTGGAGAAATGCATACCCTCAATTTGAAGTGGGACGTAACCTGGTAAGAGCCACCAATGGGAAGAGAATGGATGTGTCTTTAAAAGGTAAACCCTGAGCTACTATATGATCCATCAGGCCCACTCCTCGGCCTGTAACCTAAGAAGACAGAATTGGAAAGACACAGGCAGGAAATATGCCCTGCAGCAGGATGACAATAGCCAAGACACGGACTCAGCCAAAAAGTCCACCAAGAGATGAGTGGACAGAGAAGAAGTGGTACGTGTACAGATGGAATATTAGCCAAGGAAAAAAATGAAACAATGACATTTGCAGCACGGTAGATGAGTCTAGAGGTAATCATGCAACTGGTAGCAAGTGAGAAAGCGAAAGACACATATCCTATCGTATCCCTTATAGGTGTTACCTAAAAATTGATACCAGTGAAGATATTTCCACAGAGAAATGTAATCACAGATTCATTAAGCAAACTTACGGTTCACCAAACGGAAAGGTGTGAGGATTGGATACATTAGGATGTTGGGGTTAACAGAGATATGCAAACACACGTGAAACGTATCATCACCAAAGACCTACGGCATACCAAGAGGAGACTACTCAACATTGGGTCATAACCTACATGGGAAAAGGATCCGAAGAAGACTAGATACATGTATGTGTGTGAAAGAATCACATCTTGCACACGCCTAGAGCAAACAAAACACTGTAATCAAATTTTCTCTGATACAAAATAAAAATTAAATTAAAACAAAACGAACAGCAAGGAATGAGACATAAACCTAAGGGGCTTCTTCCCGGCACATTCCGTTCTAATTTACAAGCTACAACACAACTTCCGTTATGGCTCTGCTGCCCTAGTAACCAGATTTGGTAAGGAGAAGTGCTGCCGCCTTCTGGCCGTTTCACCCAACAGCGCTAATGGTCACTTAATATTCAAACTAATTGCAGGCCTGTAAATGACACCCTGCCATCTAAAAAAACATCCTGGGGGCGTAAATCGACCAGAAAATTCAAACGACGTCCACATTTCAAGAAGACATCTCAAGAGGCATATTTTATGCACGTTGTGTCTTTTCTTTCTTTTTTTCTTCAAAATAAAAGGGAATTGAACAATGCTCAACATCAGCAATTAATAAAGCCATGAAACTCCAACCTACATAAATGTTCACCTCACAGCCGTCAGAATGACCTTCAGCAAAAAGTCTACAAAGAATAAATGCTGAAGGGGTTTCAGAGAACTGTGTACCCTCTAGCTGCCGGGGGGATGTCAACTTGTAGCAGCCAGTAGTGAGAACATAACGGAAGTGCGTTTAAGGGTAAAACTTGAGCTACCGTGTGATCTGGTAGGTCCTCTGATGCGCCGCCTATCACCTGAGCAGAGCAGAATGGAAAAGACACAGGCTGGCAATCCTGCCCTGCAGGAACCTTTAACATAGCCAACACTTGGAAGAACCCGATAAAGGTCCATCAGCAGAAAAATGCACAAAGAGGAAGTGGTCCACGTAAACAATGGAGTATTAGCTATGGAAAACGATGAAACAGTGCCCTTTGCACCACGATAGAAGGACGTAGAGACAACCACCCAACTTGAAGAAAGAAACCGAAAGACAGATATACTATGACGTCACTCATAGGTGTTATCTAAAAAGTGATACTCATGAACTTATTTCCAAGAGAAGGAAAAGCACGGATTGAGGAAACAAAATGATCTTTAACGAAATGGAAAGGTGTAAGGAATGGGTGAATTAGGATACGGGGGTTAACAGACATGTACTGATACATATGACATATATAATCACAAAATCCTATGGGATACCAACAGAGGTCTACTCAACACGGTATAATAACCTTTCCTTTGGGAAGGATCCAAAGATGAACAGACGGATACGTTGATATGATGAACCAGATTCTGTACGCCTAGCAGAAACTGCATGATATATCAGATTTGCTCTGATAATTAATAAAAATTAAATTAAAAAAAAAAACGAACACGAAGTAGGAGATATAATCTCTTGGGGGTCTGCCCTCGCCCTGGCACATTCCACTCTAATTTGCAGCCCACTAACAGGATTTCCAGGAAGGCTCTGCTGCCCAAAAACCCAGAGTTGGAAATGGAGGAATGCTTCCGCCTTGTGGCCGTTTCCCGCAAGAGCGGCTTTCAGCCCACAGCTAACGGTCCCTTAACATTCACAAGGACTCAGGGCTGTAGAGGACACCTGCCCTCAAAACATGTCCTGAGGTAGGGAATGGCCAGAAAATCCAAAACAGGCAAAATGTTCAGGAAGATAACGTGAAGAGGTAAGTTTTACTCACTCTCTTTAAAAGGAAAAGGAAAATGGATAAAAGCTCAACATCAGGATATATTAGACTCATGCAAATCTAATCTACAAAAAGGTTTCAACTCACACCAGTCGACTGACCATCATCAAAAAGTCTTCAAACAGTAAGTGCTGAAGGGGTTTTAGAGAACTGTGTACCCTCTGGCTGCTGGTGAGATGTAAAGTGGTAACAGCCAATAATGAGAACAGAAAGGAGCTGCGTTTAAAAGTAAAAACGGAGCTCCCATTCGACGCAGCAGGCCCACCGCTGGGCCTCTCACCCGACAAGACCAGAATCCAGAGGACACAGGCTGCAAAAGCTGCACTGCGGCCTTATTCACAATAGCCAAGACATGGAGGCAACCTAGATGTCCATCAACAGATGAATGGATAAGGAAGAAGTGGTCCATGTACACAATGGACTACTAGCCATGTAAAACAATGAAACACTGCACTTTGAGGCACCATAGATGAGCCTAGGGAGAATCACAGAACATGAGGTAAATTGGAAAGCAAAAGACAGATATCCTATCATATCACTTATAGGTGTTACCTAACTACTGACAAAAATGGACATATTTCCACCGACAAAGACACACAGAGACTTTAAAAAACAAACTATGTGTATCTAAGAGGAAAGGTGGTAGCAACGGATGAATTAAGATTAGATTTACCATACCTATAGAAATACAGATTAATTGGGATGTGGTAAGAGCCACTAATGAAAAAACTCTGATACAAAATAAAAATTAAATTAAAACAAAACGAACAGCAAGTAATGAGACATAAACCTAAGGGGCTTCTTCCTGGCACATTCCGTTCTAATTTACAAGCTACAACACAACTTCCATTATGGCTCTGCTGCCCTAGTAACCAGATTTGGTAAGGAGAAGTGCTGCCTACAGATTAAGTACATATATCAAAAAGACGGAGCACATAGCAAGGCAGGTCTTCGGAACACTCTGTCACCTTTTACATGGGAAAAGGATCTGCACGTGAATAGATATATATGATGCACAAATGAACCAGACTGTGTACACCTAGGACAAACTGTATCCTGATCATTACCCCGATTAAAACAACGAACAGGAAGTAATGAGACACAGACTTCAGGGGTTTTGCCTGGCACATTCCATTCTAATTTACAACCTGGGAACACGACCTCCAGAAAGGCTGTGCTGCCCTAGGAACCAGATTTGGGAATGGAGAAATGCTGCCGCCTTGTGGCCGTTTCCCACAACAGCAGCTTTAAACCCAGGGCTAATGGTCACTAAATATTCACCAAACTTGCAGGTCTGTAAATTACACCTGGCCTCCAAAAGAATCCTGGGGTCAAAAATCGACCAAAAATTCAAAAGAGGGCAACCTTCCAAGAAGACAATTTCAAGAGGTACATTGTTCTCACACTTTTTTCTTTGTTTTTCCTAAAGAAAAGGGGAAGGTGTGGAAAGATGCTGAACATTAGGGATTATTAAAGACATACAAATCCAAATTACAGAAACCTATCAGCTCACACCAGTCAGAAAGGCCACAAGCAAACATTCTGCAAACAATAGATGCTGAAGGGGTTGTGGAGAAATGCATACCCTTGGTGCTAATTGGGATGTGGTAAGAGCCGCTAATGAAAAAACACAATGGAGGTGCTTTGAAAAGGGAAACATTGAGCTAGCAGTCAATCAGTCACACCCACTGCCGGGCCTACCCCCTGAGAAAATGAGAATCAAAAAGTCACAGGCTGGCAATCCTGCACTCCAGCAATACTTACCGTAGCCAACACTTGGAAGCAATGAAAATGTCCATCAACAGAGGAATGCACCCAGAAGAAGCCGTCCATGTACGCAACGGAATGTGACTCCACTAAAAAATATAAATTAAATTAAAACATCAAACGTAAGTAAGGACACAAGGTTTGGGGCGTTTATCAGGGCACACTGCACTCTAATTTGTATCTGAGGAGCACCACTGGCAGGAAGGTCTGCTTCCCTAGGTACCAGGGTGGGGAACGTAGAAATACTGCGGCCCTCTAGCCGATACCTGCAACAGCAGCTTCGAAATCTCTGCTAATGGTCACTTCATATGCACAAGTACCGCAGGGCTGCAAAGGAAACCTGCCCTCAAAATGTCCTGACGCAGGTGAAGGCCAAAACATTTCAAAATGTGGCACGTATTTCAAGAGAACAATCTGAAGACGTAAGCTGTAATAACGGTTTGAAAAATAAAAGGACGTGCCCGAAAGCTCCATTTCAAGGGATTATGAGACACATGCGGATCCAACCACAAAGAGGTATCAGCTCACCCCGCTAAGAATAACCATCAGCAAAGAAACTACAAACGCTCAGTGCTGAAGAGGTTGTGGAGAAATGCATACCCTCAATTTGAAGTGGGACGTAACCTGGTAAGAGCCACCAATGGGAAGAGAATGGATGTGTCTTTAAAAGGTAAACCCTGAGCTACTATATGATCCATCAGGCCCACTCCTCGGCCTGTAACCTAAGAAGACAGAATTGGAAAGACACAGGCAGGAAATATGCCCTGCAGCAGGATGACAATAGCCAAGACACGGACTCAGCCAAAAAGTCCACCAAGAGATGAGTGGACAGAGAAGAAGTGGTACGTGTACAGATGGAATATTAGCCAAGGAAAAAAATGAAACAATGACATTTGCAGCACGGTAGATGAGTCTAGAGGTAATCATGCAACTGGTAGCAAGTGAGAAAGCGAAAGACACATATCCTATCGTATCCCTTATAGGTGTTACCTAAAAATTGATACCAGTGAAGATATTTCCACAGAGAAATGTAATCACAGATTCATTAAGCAAACTTACGGTTCACCAAACGGAAAGGTGTGAGGATTGCATACATTAGGATGTTGGGGTTAACAGAGATATGCAAACACACGTGAAATGTATCATCACCAAAGACCTACGGCATACCAAGAGGAGACTACTCAACATTGGGTCATAACCTACATGGGAAAAGGATCCGAAGAAGACTAGATACATGTATGTGTGTGAAAGAATCACATCTTGCACACGCCTAGAGCAAACAAAACATTGTAATCAAATTTTCTCTGATACAAAATAAAAATTAAATTAAAACAAAACGAACAGCAAGGAATGAGACATAAACCTAAGGGGCTTCTTCCCGGCACATTCCGTTCTAATTTACAAGCTACAACACAACTTCCGTTATGGCTCTGCTGCCCTAGTAACCAGATTTGGTAAGGAGAAGTGCTGCCGCCTTCTGGCCGTTTCACCCAACAGCACTAATGGTCACTTAATATTCAAACTAATTGCAGGCCTGTAAATGACACCCTGCCATCTAAAAAAACATCCTGGGGGCGTAAATCGACCAGAAAATTCAAACGACGTCAACATTTCAAGAAGACATCTCAAGAGGCATATTTTATGCACGTTGTGTCTTTTCTTTCTTTTTTTCTTCAAAATAAAAGGGAATTGAACAATGCTCAACATCAGCAATTAATAAAGCCATGAAACTCCAACCTACATAAATGTTCACCTCACAGCCGTCAGAATGACCTTCAGCAAAAAGTCTACAAAGAATAAATGCTGAAGGGGTTTCAGAGAACTGTGTACCCTCTAGCTGCCGGGGGGACGTCAACTTGTAGCAGCCAGTAGTGAGAACATAACGGAAGTGCGTTTAAGGGTAAAAATTGAGCTACCGTGTGATCTGGTAGGTCCTCTGATGCGCCGCCTATCACCTGAGCAGAGCAGAATGGAAAAGACACAGGCTGGCAATCCTGCCCTGCAGGAACCTTTAACATAGCCAACACTTGGAAGAACCCGATAAAGGTCCATCAGCAGAAAAATGCACAAAGAGGAAGTGGTCCACGTAAACAATGGAGTATTAGCTATGGAAAACGATGAAACAGTGCCCTTTGCACCACGATAGAAGGACGTAGAGACAACCACCCAACTTGAAGAAAGAAACCGAAAGACAGATATACTATGACGTCACTCATAGGTGTTATCTAAAAAGTGATACTCATGAACTTATTTCCAAGAGAAGGAAAAGCACGGATTGAGGAAACAAAATGATCTTTAACGAAATGGAAAGGTGTAAGGAATGGGTGAATTAGGATACGGGGGTTAACAGACATGTACTGATACATATGACATATATAATCACAAAATCCTATGGGATACCAACAGAGGTCTACTCAACACGGTATAATAACCTTTCCTTTGGGAAGGATCCAAAGATGAATAGACGGATACGTTGATATGATGAACCAGATTCTGTACGCCTAGCAGAAAATGCATGATATATCAAATTTGCTCTGATAATTAATAAAAATTAAATTAAAAAAAAAAACAAACACGAAGTAGGAGATATAATCTCTTGGGGGTCTGCCCTCGCCCTGGCACATTCCACTCTAATTTGCAGCCCACTAACAGGATTTCCAGGAAGGCTCTGCTGCCCAAAAACCCAGAGTTGGAAATGGAGGAATGCTTCCGCCTTGTGGCCGTTTCCCGCAAGAGCGGCTTTCAGCCCACAGCTAACGGTCCCTTAACATTCACAAGGACTCAGGGCTGTAGAGGACACCTGCCCTCAAAACATGTCCTGAGGTAGGGAATGGCCAGAAAATCCAAAACAGGCAAAATGTTCAGGAAGATAACGTGAAGAGGTAAGTTTTACTCACTCTCTTTAAAAGGAAAAGGAAAATGGATAAAAGCTCAACATCAGGATATATTAGACTCATGCAAATCTAATCTACAAAAAGGTTTCAACTCACACCAGTCGACTGACCATCATCAAAAAGTCTTCAAACAGTAAGTGCTGAAGGGGTTTTAGAGAACTGTGTACCCTCTGGCTGCTGGTGAGATGTAAAGTGGTAACAGCCAATAATGAGAACAGAAAGGAGCTGCGTTTAAAAGTAAAAACGGAGCTCCCATTCGACGCAGCAGGCCCACCGCTGGGCCTCTCACCCGACAAGACCAGAATCCAGAGGACACAGGCTGCAAAAGCTGCACTGCGGCCTTATTCACAATAGCCAAGACATGGAGGCAACCTAGATGTCCATCAACAGATGAATGGATAAGGAAGAAGTGGTCCATGTACACAATGGACTACTAGCCATGTAAAACAATGAAACACTGCACTTTGAGGCACCATAGATGAGCCTAGGGAGAATCACAGAACATGAGGTAAATTGGAAAGCAAAAGACAGATATCCTATCATATCACTTATAGGTGTTACCTAACTACTGACAAAAATGGACATATTTCCACCGACAAAGACACACAGAGACTTTAAAAAACAAACTATGTGTATCTAAGAGGAAAGGTGGTAGCAACGGATGAATTAAGATTAGATTTACCATACCTATAGAAATACAGATTAAGTACATATATCAAAAAGACGGAGCACATAGCAAGGCAGGTCTTCGGAACACTCTGTCACCTTTTACGTGGGAAAAGGATCTGCACGTGAATAGATATATATGATGCACAAATGAACCAGACTGTGTACACCTAGGACAAACTGTATCCTGATCATTACCCCGATTAAAACAACGAACAGGAAGTAATGAGACACAGACTTCAGGGGTTTTGCCTGGCACATTCCATTCTAATTTACAACCTGGGAACACGACCTCCAGAAAGGCTGTGCTGCCCTAGGAACCAGATTTGGGAATGGAGAAATGCTGCCGCCTTGTGGCCGTTTCCCACAACAGCAGCTTTAAACCCAGGGCTAATGGTCACTAAATATTCACCAAACTTGCAGGTCTGTAAATTACACCTGGCCTCCAAAAGAATCCTGGGGTCAAAAATCGACCAAAAATTCAAAAGAGGGCAACCTTCCAAGAAGACAATTTCAAGAGGTACATTGTTCTCACACTTTTTTCTTTGTTTTTCCTAAAGAAAAGAGGAAGGTGTGGAAAGATGCTGAACATTAGGGATTATTAAAGACATACAAATCCAAATTACAGAAACCTATCAGCTCACACCAGTCAGAAAGGCCACAAGCAAACATTCTGCAAACAATAGATGCTGAAGGGGTTGTGGAGAAATGCATACCCTTGGTGCTAATTGGGATGTGGTAAGAGCCGCTAATGAAAAAACACAATGGAGGTGCTTTGAAAAGGGAAACATTGAGCTAGCAGTCAATCAGTCACACCCACTGCCGGGCCTACCCCCCTGAGAAAATGAGAATCAAAAAGTCACAGGCTGGCAATCCTGCGCTCCAGCAATACTTACCGTAGCCAACACTTGGAAGCAACGAAAACGTCCATCAACAGAGGAATGCACCCAGAAGAAGCCGTCCATGTACGCAACGGAATGTGACTCCACTAAAAAATATAAATTAAATTAAAACATCAAACGTAAGTAAGGACACAAGGTTTGGGGCGTTTATCAGGGCACACGGCACTCTAATTTGTATCTGAGGAGCACCACTGGCAGGAAGGTCTGCTTCCCTAGGTACCAGGGTGGGGAACGTAGAAATACTGCGGCCCTCTAGCCGATACCTGCAACAGCAGCTTCGAAATCTCTGCTAATGGTCACTTCATATGCACAAGTACCGCAGGGCTGCAAAGGAAACCTGCCCTCAAAATGTCCTGACGCGGGTGAAGGCCAAAACATTTCAAAATGTGGCACGTATTTCAAGAGAACAATCTGAAGACGTAAGCTGTAATAACGGTTTGAAAAATAAAAGGACGTGCCCGAAAGCTCCATTTCAAGGGATTATGAGACACATGCGGATCCAACCACAAAGAGGTATCAGCTCACCCCGCTAAGAATAACCATCAGCAAAGAAACTACAAACGCTCAGTGCTGAAGAGGTTGTGGAGAAATGCATACCCTCAATTTGAAGTGGGACGTAACCTGGTAAGAGCCACCAATGGGAAGAGAATGGATGTGTCTTTAAAAGGTAAACCCTGAGCTACTATATGATCCATCAGGCCCACTCCTCGGCCTGTAACCTAAGAAGACAGAATTGGAAAGACACAGGCAGGAAATATGCCCTGCAGCAGGATGACAATAGCCAAGACACGGACTCAGCCAAAAAGTCCACCAAGAGATGAGTGGACAGAGAAGAAGTGGTACGTGTACAGATGGAATATTAGCCAAGGAAAAAAATGAAACAATGACATTTGCAGCACGGTAGATGAGTCTAGAGGTAATCATGCAACTGGTAGCAAGTGAGAAAGCGAAAGACACATATCCTATCGTATCCCTTATAGGTGTTACCTAAAAATTGATACCAGTGAAGATATTTCCACAGAGAAATGTAATCACAGATTCATTAAGCAAACTTACGGTTCACCAAACGGAAAGGTGTGAGGATTGGATACATTAGGATGTTGGGGTTAACAGAGATATGCAAACACACGTGAAACGTATCATCACCAAAGACCTACGGCATACCAAGAGGAGACTACTCAACATTGGGTCATAACCTACATGGGAAAAGGATCCGAAGAAGACTAGATACATGTATGTGTGTGAAAGAATCACATCTTGCACACGCCTAGAGCAAACAAAACACTGTAATCAAATTTTCTCTGATACAAAATAAAAATTAAATTAAAACAAAACGAACAGCAAGGAATGAGACATAAACCTAAGGGGCTTCTTCCCGGCACATTCCGTTCTAATTTACAAGCTACAACACAACTTCCGTTATGGCTCTGCTGCCCTAGTAACCAGATTTGGTAAGGAGAAGTGCTGCCGCCTTCTGGCCGTTTCACACAACAGCGCTAATGGTCACTTAATATTCAAACTAATTGCAGGCCTGTAAATGACACCCTGCCATCTAAAAAAACATCCTGGGGGCGTAAATCGACCAGAAAATTCAAACGACGTCCACATTTCAAGAAGACATCTCAAGAGGCATATTTTATGCACGTTGTGTCTTTTCTTTCTTTTTTTCTTCAAAATAAAAGGGAATTGAACAATGCTCAACATCAGCAATTAATAAAGCCATGAAACTCCAACCTACATAAATGTTCACCTCACAGCCGTCAGAATGACCTTCAGCAGAAAGTCTACAAAGAATAAATGCTGAAGGGGTTTCAGAGAACTGTGTACCCTCTAGCTGCCGGGGGGATGTCAACTTGTAGCAGCCAGTAGTGAGAACATAACGGAAGTGCGTTTAAGGGTAAAACTTGAGCTACCGTGTGATCTGGTAGGTCCTCTGATGCGCCGCCTATCACCTGAGCAGAGCAGAATGGAAAAGACACAGGCTGGCAATCCTGCCCTGCAGGAACCTTTAACATAGCCAACACTTGGAAGAACCCGATAAAGGTCCATCAGCAGAAAAATGCACAAAGAGGAAGTGGTCCACGTAAACAATGGAGTATTAGCTATGGAAAACGATGAAACAGTGCCCTTTGCACCACGATAGAAGGACGTAGAGACAACCACCCAACTTGAAGAAAGAAACCGAAAGACAGATATACTATGACGTCACTCATAGGTGTTATCTAAAAAGTGATACTCATGAACTTATTTCCAAGAGAAGGAAAAGCACGGATTGAGGAAACAAAATGATCTTTAACGAAATGGAAAGGTGTAAGGAATGGGTGAATTAGGATACGGGGGTTAACAGACATGTACTGATACATATGACATATATAATCACAAAATCCTATGGGATACCAACAGAGGTCTACTCAACACGGTATAATAACCTTTCCTTTGGGAAGGATCCAAAGATGAACAGACGGATACGTTGATATGATGAACCAGATTCTGTACGCCTAGCAGAAACTGCATGATATATCAGATTTGCTCTGATAATTAATAAAAATTAAATTAAAAAAAAAAACAAACACGAAGTAGGAGATATAATCTCTTGGGGGTCTGCCCTCGCCCTGGCACATTCCACTCTAATTTGCAGCCCACTAACAGGATTTCCAGGAAGGCTCTGCTGCCCAAAAACCCAGAGTTGGAAATGGAGGAATGCTTCCGCCTTGTGGCCGTTTCCCGCAAGAGCGGCTTTCAGCCCACAGCTAACGGTCCCTTAACATTCACAAGGACTCAGGGCTGTAGAGGACACCTGCCCTCAAAACATGTCCTGAGGTAGGGAATGGCCAGAAAATCCAAAACAGGCAAAATGTTCAGGAAGATAACGTGAAGAGGTAAGTTTTACTCACTCTCTTTAAAAGGAAAAGGAAAATGGATAAAAGCTCAACATCAGGATATATTAGACTCATGCAAATCTAATCTACAAAAAGGTTTCAACTCACACCAGTCGACTGACCATCATCAAAAAGTCTTCAAACAGTAAGTGCTGAAGGGGTTTTAGAGAACTGTGTACCCTCTGGCTGCTGGTGAGATGTAAAGTGGTAACAGCCAATAATGAGAACAGAAAGGAGCTGCGTTTAAAAGTAAAAACGGAGCTCCCATTCGACGCAGCAGGCCCACCGCTGGGCCTCTCACCCGACAAGACCAGAATCCAGAGGACACAGGCTGCAAAAGCTGCACTGCGGCCTTATTCACAATAGCCAAGACATGGAGGCAACCTAGATGTCCATCAACAGATGAATGGATAAGGAAGAAGTGGTCCATGTACACAATGGACTACTAGCCATGTAAAACAATGAAACACTGCACTTTGAGGCACCATAGATGAGCCTAGGGAGAATCACAGAACATGAGGTAAATTGGAAAGCAAAAGACAGATATCCTATCATATCACTTATAGGTGTTACCTAACTACTGACAAAAATGGACATATTTCCACCGACAAAGACACACAGAGACTTTAAAAAACAAACTATGTGTATCTAAGAGGAAAGGTGGTAGCAACGGATGAATTAAGATTAGATTTACCATACCTATAGAAATACAGATTAAGTACATATATCAAAAAGACGGAGCACATAGCAAGGCAGGTCTTCGGAACACTCTGTCACCTTTTACGTGGGAAAAGGATCTGCACGTGAATAGATATATATGATGCACAAATGAACCAGACTGTGTACACCTAGGACAAACTGTATCCTGATCATTACCCCGATTAAAACAACGAACAGGAAGTAATGAGACACAGACTTCAGGGGTTTTGCCTGGCACATTCCATTCTAATTTACAACCTGGGAACACGACCTCCAGAAAGGCTGTGCTGCCCTAGGAACCAGATTTGGGAATGGAGAAATGCTGCCGCCTTGTGGCCGTTTCCCACAACAGCAGCTTTAAACCCAGGGCTAATGGTCACTAAATATTCACCAAACTTGCAGGTCTGTAAATTACACCTGGCCTCCAAAAGAATCCTGGGGTCAAAAATCGACCAAAAATTCAAAAGAGGGCAACCTTCCAAGAAGACAATTTCAAGAGGTACATTGTTCTCACACTTTTTTCTTTGTTTTTCCTAAAGAAAAGAGGAAGGTGTGGAAAGATGCTGAACATTAGGGATTATTAAAGACATACAAATCCAAATTACAGAAACCTATCAGCTCACACCAGTCAGAAAGGCCACAAGCAAACATTCTGCAAACAATAGATGCTGAAGGGGTTGTGGAGAAATGCATACCCTTGGTGCTAATTGGGATGTGGTAAGAGCCGCTAATGAAAAAACACAATGGAGGTGCTTTGAAAAGGGAAACATTGAGCTAGCAGTCAATCAGTCACACCCACTGCCGGGCCTACCCCCCTGAGAAAATGAGAATCAAAAAGTCACAGGCTGGCAATCCTGCGCTCCAGCAATACTTACCGTAGCCAACACTTGGAAGCAACGAAAACGTCCATCAACAGAGGAATGCACCCAGAAGAAGCCGTCCATGTACGCAACGGAATGTGACTCCACTAAAAAATATAAATTAAATTAAAACATCAAACGTAAGTAAGGACACAAGGTTTGGGGCGTTTATCAGGGCACACTGCACTCTAATTTGTATCTGAGGAGCACCACTGGCAGGAAGGTCTGCTTCCCTAGGTACCAGGGTGGGGAACGTAGAAATACTGCGGCCCTCTAGCCGATACCTGCAACAGCAGCTTCGAAATCTCTGCTAATGGTCACTTCATATGCACAAGTACCGCAGGGCTGCAAAGGAAACCTGCCCTCAAAATGTCCTGACGCGGGTGAAGGCCAAAACATTTCAAAATGTGGCACGTATTTCAAGAGAACAATCTGAAGACGTAAGCTGTAATAACGGTTTGAAAAATAAAAGGACGTGCCCGAAAGCTCCATTTCAAGGGATTATGAGACACATGCGGATCCAACCACAAAGAGGTATCAGCTCACCCCGCTAAGAATAACCATCAGCAAAGAAACTACAAACGCTCAGTGCTGAAGAGGTTGTGGAGAAATGCATACCCTCAATTTGAAGTGGGACGTAACCTGGTAAGAGCCACCAATGGGAAGAGAATGGATGTGTCTTTAAAAGGTAAACCCTGAGCTACTATATGATCCATCAGGCCCACTCCTCGGCCTGTAACCTAAGAAGACAGAATTGGAAAGACACAGGCAGGAAATATGCCCTGCAGCAGGATGACAATAGCCAAGACACGGACTCAGCCAAAAAGTCCACCAAGAGATGAGTGGACAGAGAAGAAGTGGTACGTGTACAGATGGAATATTAGCCAAGGAAAAAAATGAAACAATGACATTTGCAGCACGGTAGATGAGTCTAGAGGTAATCATGCAACTGGTAGCAAGTGAGAAAGCGAAAGACACATATCCTATCGTATCCCTTATAGGTGTTACCTAAAAATTGATACCAGTGAAGATATTTCCACAGAGAAATGTAATCACAGATTCATTAAGCAAACTTACGGTTCACCAAACGGAAAGGTGTGAGGATTGGATACATTAGGATGTTGGGGTTAACAGAGATATGCAAACACACGTGAAATGTATCATCACCAAAGACCTACGGCATACCAAGAGGAGACTACTCAACATTGGGTCATAACCTACATGGGAAAAGGATCCGAAGAAGACTAGATACATGTATGTGTGTGAAAGAATCACATCTTGCACACGCCTAGAGCAAACAAAACACTGTAATCAAATTTTCTCTGATACAAAATAAAAATTAAATTAAAACAAAACGAACAGCAAGGAATGAGACATAAACCTAAGGGGCTTCTTCCCGGCACATTCCGTTCTAATTTACAAGCTACAACACAACTTCCGTTATGGCTCTGCTGCCCTAGTAACCAGATTTGGTAAGGAGAAGTGCTGCCGCCTTCTGGCCGTTTCACACAACAGCGCTAATGGTCACTTAATATTCAAACTAATTGCAGGCCTGTAAATGACACCCTGCCATCTAAAAAAACATCCTGGGGGCGTAAATCGACCAGAAAATTCAAACGACGTCCACATTTCAAGAAGACATCTCAAGAGGCATATTTTATGCACATTGTGTCTTTTCTTTCTTTTTTTCTTCAAAATAAAAGGGAATTGAACAATGCTCAACATCAGCAATTAATAAAGCCATGAAACTCCAACCTACATAAATGTTCACCTCACAGCCGTCAGAATGACCTTCAGCAGAAAGTCTACAAAGAATAAATGCTGAAGGGGTTTCAGAGAACTGTGTACCCTCTAGCTGCCGGGGGGATGTCAACTTGTAGCAGCCAGTAGTGAGAACATAACGGAAGTGCGTTTAAGGGTAAAACTTGAGCTACCGTGTGATCTGGTAGGTCCTCTGATGCGCCGCCTATCACCTGAGCAGAGCAGAATGGAAAAGACACAGGCTGGCAATCCTGCCCTGCAGGAACCTTTAACATAGCCAACACTTGGAAGAACCCGATAAAGGTCCATCAGCAGAAAAATGCACAAAGAGGAAGTGGTCCACGTAAACAATGGAGTATTAGCTATGGAAAACGATGAAACAGTGCCCTTTGCACCACGATAGAAGGACGTAGAGACAACCACCCAACTTGAAGAAAGAAACCGAAAGACAGATATACTATGACGTCACTCATAGGTGTTATCTAAAAAGTGATACTCATGAACTTATTTCCAAGAGAAGGAAAAGCACGGATTGAGGAAACAAAATGATCTTTAACGAAATGGAAAGGTGTAAGGAATGGGTGAATTAGGATACGGGGGTTAACAGACATGTACTGATACATATGACATATATAATCACAAAATCCTATGGGATACCAACAGAGGTCTACTCAACACGGTATAATAACCTTTCCTTTGGGAAGGATCCAAAGATGAACAGACGGATACGTTGATATGATGAACCAGATTCTGTACGCCTAGCAGAAACTGCATGATATATCAGATTTGCTCTGATAATTAATAAAAATTAAATTAAAAAAAAAAACAAACACGAAGTAGGAGATATAATCTCTTGGGGGTCTGCCCTCGCCCTGGCACATTCCACTCTAATTTGCAGCCCACTAACAGGATTTCCAGGAAGGCTCTGCTGCCCAAAAACCCAGAGTTGGAAATGGAGGAATGCTTCCGCCTTGTGGCCGTTTCCCGCAAGAGCGGCTTTCAGCCCACAGCTAACGGTCCCTTAACATTCACAAGGACTCAGGGCTGTAGAGGACACCTGCCCTCAAAACATGTCCTGAGGTAGGGAATGGCCAGAAAATCCAAAACAGGCAAAATGTTCAGGAAGATAACGTGAAGAGGTAAGTTTTACTCACTCTCTTTAAAAGGAAAAGGAAAATGGATAAAAGCTCAACATCAGGATATATTAGACTCATGCAAATCTAATCTACAAAAAGGTTTCAACTCACACCAGTCGACTGACCATCATCAAAAAGTCTTCAAACAGTAAGTGCTGAAGGGGTTTTAGAGAACTGTGTACCCTCTGGCTGCTGGTGAGATGTAAAGTGGTAACAGCCAATAATGAGAACAGAAAGGAGCTGCGTTTAAAAGTAAAAACGGAGCTCCCATTCGACGCAGCAGGCCCACCGCTGGGCCTCTCACCCGACAAGACCAGAATCCAGAGGACACAGGCTGCAAAAGCTGCACTGCGGCCTTATTCACAATAGCCAAGACATGGAGGCAACCTAGATGTCCATCAACAGATGAATGGATAAGGAAGAAGTGGTCCATGTACACAATGGACTACTAGCCATGTAAAACAATGAAACACTGCACTTTGAGGCACCATAGATGAGCCTAGGGAGAATCACAGAACATGAGGTAAATTGGAAAGCAAAAGACAGATATCCTATCATATCACTTATAGGTGTTACCTAACTACTGACAAAAATGGACATATTTCCACCGACAAAGACACACAGAGACTTTAAAAAACAAACTATGTGTATCTAAGAGGAAAGGTGGTAGCAACGGATGAATTAAGATTAGATTTACCATACCTATAGAAATACAGATTAAGTACATATATCAAAAAGACGGAGCACATAGCAAGGCAGGTCTTCGGAACACTCTGTCACCTTTTACGTGGGAAAAGGATCTGCACGTGAATAGATATATATGATGCACAAATGAACCAGACTGTGTACACCTAGGACAAACTGTATCCTGATCATTACCCCGATTAAAACAACGAACAGGAAGTAATGAGACACAGACTTCAGGGGTTTTGCCTGGCACATTCCATTCTAATTTACAACCTGGGAACACGACCTCCAGAAAGGCTGTGCTGCCCTAGGAACCAGATTTGGGAATGGAGAAATGCTGCCGCCTTGTGGCCGTTTCCCACAACAGCAGCTTTAAACCCAGGGCTAATGGTCACTAAATATTCACCAAACTTGCAGGTCTGTAAATTACACCTGGCCTCCAAAAGAATCCTGGGGTCAAAAATCGACCAAAAATTCAAAAGAGGGCAACCTTCCAAGAAGACAATTTCAAGAGGTACATTGTTCTCACACTTTTTTCTTTGTTTTTCCTAAAGAAAAGAGGAAGGTGTGGAAAGATGCTGAACATTAGGGATTATTAAAGACATACAAATCCAAATTACAGAAACCTATCAGCTCACACCAGTCAGAAAGGCCACAAGCAAACATTCTGCAAACAATAGATGCTGAAGGGGTTGTGGAGAAATGCATACCCTTGGTGCTAATTGGGATGTGGTAAGAGCCGCTAATGAAAAAACACAATGGAGGTGCTTTGAAAAGGGAAACATTGAGCTAGCAGTCAATCAGTCACACCCACTGCCGGGCCTACCCCCCTGAGAAAATGAGAATCAAAAAGTCACAGGCTGGCAATCCTGCGCTCCAGCAATACTTACCGTAGCCAACACTTGGAAGCAACGAAAACGTCCATCAACAGAGGAATGCACCCAGAAGAAGCCGTCCATGTACGCAACGGAATGTGACTCCACTAAAAAATATAAATTAAATTAAAACATCAAACGTAAGTAAGGACACAAGGTTTGGGGCGTTTATCAGGGCACACGGCACTCTAATTTGTATCTGAGGAGCACCACTGGCAGGAAGGTCTGCTTCCCTAGGTACCAGGGTGGGGAACGTAGAAATACTGCGGCCCTCTAGCCGATACCTGCAACAGCAGCTTCGAAATCTCTGCTAATGGTCACTTCATATGCACAAGTACCGCAGGGCTGCAAAGGAAACCTGCCCTCAAAATGTCCTGACGCGGGTGAAGGCCAAAACATTTCAAAATGTGGCACGTATTTCAAGAGAACAATCTGAAGACGTAAGCTGTAATAACGGTTTGAAAAATAAAAGGACGTGCCCGAAAGCTCCATTTCAAGGGATTATGAGACACATGCGGATCCAACCACAAAGAGGTATCAGCTCACCCCGCTAAGAATAACCATCAGCAAAGAAACTACAAACGCTCAGTGCTGAAGAGGTTGTGGAGAAATGCATACCCTCAATTTGAAGTGGGACGTAACCTGGTAAGAGCCACCAATGGGAAGAGAATGGATGTGTCTTTAAAAGGTAAACCCTGAGCTACTATATGATCCATCAGGCCCACTCCTCGGCCTGTAACCTAAGAAGACAGAATTGGAAAGACACAGGCAGGAAATATGCCCTGCAGCAGGATGACAATAGCCAAGACACGGACTCAGCCAAAAAGTCCACCAAGAGATGAGTGGACAGAGAAGAAGTGGTACGTGTACAGATGGAATATTAGCCAAGGAAAAAAATGAAACAATGACATTTGCAGCACGGTAGATGAGTCTAGAGGTAATCATGCAACTGGTAGCAAGTGAGAAAGCGAAAGACACATATCCTATCGTATCCCTTATAGGTGTTACCTAAAAATTGATACCAGTGAAGATATTTCCACAGAGAAATGTAATCACAGATTCATTAAGCAAACTTACGGTTCACCAAACGGAAAGGTGTGAGGATTGGATACATTAGGATGTTGGGGTTAACAGAGATATGCAAACACACGTGAAACGTATCATCACCAAAGACCTACGGCATACCAAGAGGAGACTACTCAACATTGGGTCATAACCTACATGGGAAAAGGATCCGAAGAAGACTAGATACATGTATGTGTGTGAAAGAATCACATCTTGCACACGCCTAGAGCAAACAAAACATTGTAATCAAATTTTCTCTGATACAAAATAAAAATTAAATTAAAACAAAACGAACAGCAAGGAATGAGACATAAACCTAAGGGGCTTCTTCCCGGCACATTCCGTTCTAATTTACAAGCTACAACACAACTTCCGTTATGGCTCTGCTGCCCTAGTAACCAGATTTGGTAAGGAGAAGTGCTGCCGCCTTCTGGCCGTTTCACCCAACAGCGCTAATGGTCACTTAATATTCAAACTAATTGCAGGCCTGTAAATGACACCCTGCCATCTAAAAAAACATCCTGGGGGCGTAAATCGACCAGAAAATTCAAACGACGTCCACATTTCAAGAAGACATCTCAAGAGGCATATTTTATGCACGTTGTGTCTTTTCTTTCTTTTTTTCTTCAAAATAAAAGGGAATTGAACAATGCTCAACATCAGCAATTAATAAAGCCATGAAACTCCAACCTACATAAATGTTCACCTCACAGCCGTCAGAATGACCTTCAGCAGAAAGTCTACAAAGAATAAATGCTGAAGGGGTTTCAGAGAACTGTGTACCCTCTAGCTGCCGGGGGGATGTCAACTTGTAGCAGCCAGTAGTGAGAACATAACGGAAGTGCGTTTAAGGGTAAAACTTGAGCTACCGTGTGATCTGGTAGGTCCTCTGATGCGCCGCCTATCACCTGAGCAGAGCAGAATGGAAAAGACACAGGCTGGCAATCCTGCCCTGCAGGAACCTTTAACATAGCCAACACTTGGAAGAACCCGATAAAGGTCCATCAGCAGAAAAATGCACAAAGAGGAAGTGGTCCACGTAAACAATGGAGTATTAGCTATGGAAAACGATGAAACAGTGCCCTTTGCACCACGATAGAAGGACGTAGAGACAACCACCCAACTTGAAGAAAGAAACCGAAAGACAGATATACTATGACGTCACTCATAGGTGTTATCTAAAAAGTGATACTCATGAACTTATTTCCAAGAGAAGGAAAAGCACGGATTGAGGAAACAAAATGATCTTTAACGAAATGGAAAGGTGTAAGGAATGGGTGAATTAGGATACGGGGGTTAACAGACATGTACTGATACATATGACATATATAATCACAAAATCCTATGGGATACCAACAGAGGTCTACTCAACACGGTATAATAACCTTTCCTTTGGGAAGGATCCAAAGATGAATAGACGGATACGTTGATATGATGAACCAGATTCTGTACGCCTAGCAGAAAATGCATGATATATCAAATTTGCTCTGATAATTAATAAAAATTAAATTAAAAAAAAAAACAAACACGAAGTAGGAGATATAATCTCTTGGGGGTCTGCCCTCGCCCTGGCACATTCCACTCTAATTTGCAGCCCACTAACAGGATTTCCAGGAAGGCTCTGCTGCCCAAAAACCCAGAGTTGGAAATGGAGGAATGCTTCCGCCTTGTGGCCGTTTCCCGCAAGAGCGGCTTTCAGCCCACAGCTAACGGTCCCTTAACATTCACAAGGACTCAGGGCTGTAGAGGACACCTGCCCTCAAAACATGTCCTGAGGTAGGGAATGGCCAGAAAATCCAAAACAGGCAAAATGTTCAGGAAGATAACGTGAAGAGGTAAGTTTTACTCACTCTCTTTAAAAGGAAAAGGAAAATGGATAAAAGCTCAACATCAGGATATATTAGACTCATGCAAATCTAATCTACAAAAAGGTTTCAACTCACACCAGTCGACTGACCATCATCAAAAAGTCTTCAAACAGTAAGTGCTGAAGGGGTTTTAGAGAACTGTGTACCCTCTGGCTGCTGGTGAGATGTAAAGTGGTAACAGCCAATAATGAGAACAGAAAGGAGCTGCGTTTAAAAGTAAAAACGGAGCTCCCATTCGACGCAGCAGGCCCACCGCTGGGCCTCTCACCCGACAAGACCAGAATCCAGAGGACACAGGCTGCAAAAGCTGCACTGCGGCCTTATTCACAATAGCCAAGACATGGAGGCAACCTAGATGTCCATCAACAGATGAATGGATAAGGAAGAAGTGGTCCATGTACACAATGGACTACTAGCCATGTAAAACAATGAAACACTGCACTTTGAGGCACCATAGATGAGCCTAGGGAGAATCACAGAACATGAGGTAAATTGGAAAGCAAAAGACAGATATCCTATCATATCACTTATAGGTGTTACCTAACTACTGACAAAAATGGACATATTTCCACCGACAAAGACACACAGAGACTTTAAAAAACAAACTATGTGTATCTAAGAGGAAAGGTGGTAGCAACGGATGAATTAAGATTAGATTTACCATACCTATAGAAATACAGATTAAGTACATATATCAAAAAGACGGAGCACATAGCAAGGCAGGTCTTCGGAACACTCTGTCACCTTTTACGTGGGAAAAGGATCTGCACGTGAATAGATATATATGATGCACAAATGAACCAGACTGTGTACACCTAGGACAAACTGTATCCTGATCATTACCCCGATTAAAACAACGAACAGGAAGTAATGAGACACAGACTTCAGGGGTTTTGCCTGGCACATTCCATTCTAATTTACAACCTGGGAACACGACCTCCAGAAAGGCTGTGCTGCCCTAGGAACCAGATTTGGGAATGGAGAAATGCTGCCGCCTTGTGGCCGTTTCCCACAACAGCAGCTTTAAACCCAGGGCTAATGGTCACTAAATATTCACCAAACTTGCAGGTCTGTAAATTACACCTGGCCTCCAAAAGAATCCTGGGGTCAAAAATCGACCAAAAATTCAAAAGAGGGCAACCTTCCAAGAAGACAATTTCAAGAGGTACATTGTTCTCACACTTTTTTCTTTGTTTTTCCTAAAGAAAAGAGGAAGGTGTGGAAAGATGCTGAACATTAGGGATTATTAAAGACATACAAATCCAAATTACAGAAACCTATCAGCTCACACCAGTCAGAAAGGCCACAAGCAAACATTCTGCAAACAATAGATGCTGAAGGGGTTGTGGAGAAATGCATACCCTTGGTGCTAATTGGGATGTGGTAAGAGCCGCTAATGAAAAAACACAATGGAGGTGCTTTGAAAAGGGAAACATTGAGCTAGCAGTCAATCAGTCACACCCACTGCCGGGCCTACCCCCCTGAGAAAATGAGAATCAAAAAGTCACAGGCTGGCAATCCTGCGCTCCAGCAATACTTACCGTAGCCAACACTTGGAAGCAACGAAAACGTCCATCAACAGAGGAATGCACCCAGAAGAAGCCGTCCATGTACGCAACGGAATGTGACTCCACTAAAAAATATAAATTAAATTAAAACATCAAACGTAAGTAAGGACACAAGGTTTGGGGCGTTTATCAGGGCACACGGCACTCTAATTTGTATCTGAGGAGCACCACTGGCAGGAAGGTCTGCTTCCCTAGGTACCAGGGTGGGGAACGTAGAAATACTGCGGCCCTCTAGCCGATACCTGCAACAGCAGCTTCGAAATCTCTGCTAATGGTCACTTCATATGCACAAGTACCGCAGGGCTGCAAAGGAAACCTGCCCTCAAAATGTCCTGACGCGGGTGAAGGCCAAAACATTTCAAAATGTGGCACGTATTTCAAGAGAACAATCTGAAGACGTAAGCTGTAATAACGGTTTGAAAAATAAAAGGACGTGCCCGAAAGCTCCATTTCAAGGGATTATGAGACACATGCGGATCCAACCACAAAGAGGTATCAGCTCACCCCGCTAAGAATAACCATCAGCAAAGAAACTACAAACGCTCAGTGCTGAAGAGGTTGTGGAGAAATGCATACCCTCAATTTGAAGTGGGACGTAACCTGGTAAGAGCCACCAATGGGAAGAGAATGGATGTGTCTTTAAAAGGTAAACCCTGAGCTACTATATGATCCATCAGGCCCACTCCTCGGCCTGTAACCTAAGAAGACAGAATTGGAAAGACACAGGCAGGAAATATGCCCTGCAGCAGGATGACAATAGCCAAGACACGGACTCAGCCAAAAAGTCCACCAAGAGATGAGTGGACAGAGAAGAAGTGGTACGTGTACAGATGGAATATTAGCCAAGGAAAAAAATGAAACAATGACATTTGCAGCACGGTAGATGAGTCTAGAGGTAATCATGCAACTGGTAGCAAGTGAGAAAGCGAAAGACACATATCCTATCGTATCCCTTATAGGTGTTACCTAAAAATTGATACCAGTGAAGATATTTCCACAGAGAAATGTAATCACAGATTCATTAAGCAAACTTACGGTTCACCAAACGGAAAGGTGTGAGGATTGGATACATTAGGATGTTGGGGTTAACAGAGATATGCAAACACACGTGAAACGTATCATCACCAAAGACCTACGGCATACCAAGAGGAGACTACTCAACATTGGGTCATAACCTACATGGGAAAAGGATCCGAAGAAGACTAGATACATGTATGTGTGTGAAAGAATCACATCTTGCACACGCCTAGAGCAAACAAAACACTGTAATCAAATTTTCTCTGATACAAAATAAAAATTAAATTAAAACAAAACGAACAGCAAGGAATGAGACATAAACCTAAGGGGCTTCTTCCCGGCACATTCCGTTCTAATTTACAAGCTACAACACAACTTCCGTTATGGCTCTGCTGCCCTAGTAACCAGATTTGGTAAGGAGAAGTGCTGCCGCCTTCTGGCCGTTTCACACAACAGCGCTAATGGTCACTTAATATTCAAACTAATTGCAGGCCTGTAAATGACACCCTGCCATCTAAAAAAACATCCTGGGGGCGTAAATCGACCAGAAAATTCAAACGACGTCCACATTTCAAGAAGACATCTCAAGAGGCATATTTTATGCACGTTGTGTCTTTTCTTTCTTTTTTTCTTCAAAATAAAAGGGAATTGAACAATGCTCAACATCAGCAATTAATAAAGCCATGAAACTCCAACCTACATAAATGTTCACCTCACAGCCGTCAGAATGACCTTCAGCAGAAAGTCTACAAAGAATAAATGCTGAAGGGGTTTCAGAGAACTGTGTACCCTCTAGCTGCCGGGGGGATGTCAACTTGTAGCAGCCAGTAGTGAGAACATAACGGAAGTGCGTTTAAGGGTAAAACTTGAGCTACCGTGTGATCTGGTAGGTCCTCTGATGCGCCGCCTATCACCTGAGCAGAGCAGAATGGAAAAGACACAGGCTGGCAATCCTGCCCTGCAGGAACCTTTAACATAGCCAACACTTGGAAGAACCCGATAAAGGTCCATCAGCAGAAAAATGCACAAAGAGGAAGTGGTCCACGTAAACAATGGAGTATTAGCTATGGAAAACGATGAAACAGTGCCCTTTGCACCACGATAGAAGGACGTAGAGACAACCACCCAACTTGAAGAAAGAAACCGAAAGACAGATATACTATGACGTCACTCATAGGTGTTATCTAAAAAGTGATACTCATGAACTTATTTCCAAGAGAAGGAAAAGCACGGATTGAGGAAACAAAATGATCTTTAACGAAATGGAAAGGTGTAAGGAATGGGTGAATTAGGATACGGGGGTTAACAGACATGTACTGATACATATGACATATATAATCACAAAATCCTATGGGATACCAACAGAGGTCTACTCAACACGGTATAATAACCTTTCCTTTGGGAAGGATCCAAAGATGAACAGACGGATACGTTGATATGATGAACCAGATTCTGTACGCCTAGCAGAAACTGCATGATATATCAGATTTGCTCTGATAATTAATAAAAATTAAATTAAAAAAAAAAACAAACACGAAGTAGGAGATATAATCTCTTGGGGGTCTGCCCTCGCCCTGGCACATTCCACTCTAATTTGCAGCCCACTAACAGGATTTCCAGGAAGGCTCTGCTGCCCAAAAACCCAGAGTTGGAAATGGAGGAATGCTTCCGCCTTGTGGCCGTTTCCCGCAAGAGCGGCTTTCAGCCCACAGCTAACGGTCCCTTAACATTCACAAGGACTCAGGGCTGTAGAGGACACCTGCCCTCAAAACATGTCCTGAGGTAGGGAATGGCCAGAAAATCCAAAACAGGCAAAATGTTCAGGAAGATAACGTGAAGAGGTAAGTTTTACTCACTCTCTTTAAAAGGAAAAGGAAAATGGATAAAAGCTCAACATCAGGATATATTAGACTCATGCAAATCTAATCTACAAAAAGGTTTCAACTCACACCAGTCGACTGACCATCATCAAAAAGTCTTCAAACAGTAAGTGCTGAAGGGGTTTTAGAGAACTGTGTACCCTCTGGCTGCTGGTGAGATGTAAAGTGGTAACAGCCAATAATGAGAACAGAAAGGAGCTGCGTTTAAAAGTAAAAACGGAGCTCCCATTCGACGCAGCAGGCCCACCGCTGGGCCTCTCACCCGACAAGACCAGAATCCAGAGGACACAGGCTGCAAAAGCTGCACTGCGGCCTTATTCACAATAGCCAAGACATGGAGGCAACCTAGATGTCCATCAACAGATGAATGGATAAGGAAGAAGTGGTCCATGTACACAATGGACTACTAGCCATGTAAAACAATGAAACACTGCACTTTGAGGCACCATAGATGAGCCTAGGGAGAATCACAGAACATGAGGTAAATTGGAAAGCAAAAGACAGATATCCTATCATATCACTTATAGGTGTTACCTAACTACTGACAAAAATGGACATATTTCCACCGACAAAGACACACAGAGACTTTAAAAAACAAACTATGTGTATCTAAGAGGAAAGGTGGTAGCAACGGATGAATTAAGATTAGATTTACCATACCTATAGAAATACAGATTAAGTACATATATCAAAAAGACGGAGCACATAGCAAGGCAGGTCTTCGGAACACTCTGTCACCTTTTACGTGGGAAAAGGATCTGCACGTGAATAGATATATATGATGCACAAATGAACCAGACTGTGTACACCTAGGACAAACTGTATCCTGATCATTACCCCGATTAAAACAACGAACAGGAAGTAATGAGACACAGACTTCAGGGGTTTTGCCTGGCACATTCCATTCTAATTTACAACCTGGGAACACGACCTCCAGAAAGGCTGTGCTGCCCTAGGAACCAGATTTGGGAATGGAGAAATGCTGCCGCCTTGTGGCCGTTTCCCACAACAGCAGCTTTAAACCCAGGGCTAATGGTCACTAAATATTCACCAAACTTGCAGGTCTGTAAATTACACCTGGCCTCCAAAAGAATCCTGGGGTCAAAAATCGACCAAAAATTCAAAAGAGGGCAACCTTCCAAGAAGACAATTTCAAGAGGTACATTGTTCTCACACTTTTTTCTTTGTTTTTCCTAAAGAAAAGAGGAAGGTGTGGAAAGATGCTGAACATTAGGGATTATTAAAGACATACAAATCCAAATTACAGAAACCTATCAGCTCACACCAGTCAGAAAGGCCACAAGCAAACATTCTGCAAACAATAGATGCTGAAGGGGTTGTGGAGAAATGCATACCCTTGGTGCTAATTGGGATGTGGTAAGAGCCGCTAATGAAAAAACACAATGGAGGTGCTTTGAAAAGGGAAACATTGAGCTAGCAGTCAATCAGTCACACCCACTGCCGGGCCTACCCCCCTGAGAAAATGAGAATCAAAAAGTCACAGGCTGGCAATCCTGCGCTCCAGCAATACTTACCGTAGCCAACACTTGGAAGCAACGAAAACGTCCATCAACAGAGGAATGCACCCAGAAGAAGCCGTCCATGTACGCAACGGAATGTGACTCCACTAAAAAATATAAATTAAATTAAAACATCAAACGTAAGTAAGGACACAAGGTTTGGGGCGTTTATCAGGGCACACTGCACTCTAATTTGTATCTGAGGAGCACCACTGGCAGGAAGGTCTGCTTCCCTAGGTACCAGGGTGGGGAACGTAGAAATACTGCGGCCCTCTAGCCGATACCTGCAACAGCAGCTTCGAAATCTCTGCTAATGGTCACTTCATATGCACAAGTACCGCAGGGCTGCAAAGGAAACCTGCCCTCAAAATGTCCTGACGCGGGTGAAGGCCAAAACATTTCAAAATGTGGCACGTATTTCAAGAGAACAATCTGAAGACGTAAGCTGTAATAACGGTTTGAAAAATAAAAGGACGTGCCCGAAAGCTCCATTTCAAGGGATTATGAGACACATGCGGATCCAACCACAAAGAGGTATCAGCTCACCCCGCTAAGAATAACCATCAGCAAAGAAACTACAAACGCTCAGTGCTGAAGAGGTTGTGGAGAAATGCATACCCTCAATTTGAAGTGGGACGTAACCTGGTAAGAGCCACCAATGGGAAGAGAATGGATGTGTCTTTAAAAGGTAAACCCTGAGCTACTATATGATCCATCAGGCCCACTCCTCGGCCTGTAACCTAAGAAGACAGAATTGGAAAGACACAGGCAGGAAATATGCCCTGCAGCAGGATGACAATAGCCAAGACACGGACTCAGCCAAAAAGTCCACCAAGAGATGAGTGGACAGAGAAGAAGTGGTACGTGTACAGATGGAATATTAGCCAAGGAAAAAAATGAAACAATGACATTTGCAGCACGGTAGATGAGTCTAGAGGTAATCATGCAACTGGTAGCAAGTGAGAAAGCGAAAGACACATATCCTATCGTATCCCTTATAGGTGTTACCTAAAAATTGATACCAGTGAAGATATTTCCACAGAGAAATGTAATCACAGATTCATTAAGCAAACTTACGGTTCACCAAACGGAAAGGTGTGAGGATTGGATACATTAGGATGTTGGGGTTAACAGAGATATGCAAACACACGTGAAACGTATCATCACCAAAGACCTACGGCATACCAAGAGGAGACTACTCAACATTGGGTCATAACCTACATGGGAAAAGGATCCGAAGAAGACTAGATACATGTATGTGTGTGAAAGAATCACATCTTGCACACGCCTAGAGCAAACAAAACACTGTAATCAAATTTTCTCTGATACAAAATAAAAATTAAATTAAAACAAAACGAACAGCAAGGAATGAGACATAAACCTAAGGGGCTTCTTCCCGGCACATTCCGTTCTAATTTACAAGCTACAACACAACTTCCGTTATGGCTCTGCTGCCCTAGTAACCAGATTTGGTAAGGAGAAGTGCTGCCGCCTTCTGGCCGTTTCACACAACAGCGCTAATGGTCACTTAATATTCAAACTAATTGCAGGCCTGTAAATGACACCCTGCCATCTAAAAAAACATCCTGGGGGCGTAAATCGACCAGAAAATTCAAACGACGTCCACATTTCAAGAAGACATCTCAAGAGGCATATTTTATGCACATTGTGTCTTTTCTTTCTTTTTTTCTTCAAAATAAAAGGGAATTGAACAATGCTCAACATCAGCAATTAATAAAGCCATGAAACTCCAACCTACATAAATGTTCACCTCACAGCCGTCAGAATGACCTTCAGCAGAAAGTCTACAAAGAATAAATGCTGAAGGGGTTTCAGAGAACTGTGTACCCTCTAGCTGCCGGGGGGATGTCAACTTGTAGCAGCCAGTAGTGAGAACATAACGGAAGTGCGTTTAAGGGTAAAACTTGAGCTACCGTGTGATCTGGTAGGTCCTCTGATGCGCCGCCTATCACCTGAGCAGAGCAGAATGGAAAAGACACAGGCTGGCAATCCTGCCCTGCAGGAACCTTTAACATAGCCAACACTTGGAAGAACCCGATAAAGGTCCATCAGCAGAAAAATGCACAAAGAGGAAGTGGTCCACGTAAACAATGGAGTATTAGCTATGGAAAACGATGAAACAGTGCCCTTTGCACCACGATAGAAGGACGTAGAGACAACCACCCAACTTGAAGAAAGAAACCGAAAGACAGATATACTATGACGTCACTCATAGGTGTTATCTAAAAAGTGATACTCATGAACTTATTTCCAAGAGAAGGAAAAGCACGGATTGAGGAAACAAAATGATCTTTAACGAAATGGAAAGGTGTAAGGAATGGGTGAATTAGGATACGGGGGTTAACAGACATGTACTGATACATATGACATATATAATCACAAAATCCTATGGGATACCAACAGAGGTCTACTCAACACGGTATAATAACCTTTCCTTTGGGAAGGATCCAAAGATGAACAGACGGATACGTTGATATGATGAACCAGATTCTGTACGCCTAGCAGAAACTGCATGATATATCAGATTTGCTCTGATAATTAATAAAAATTAAATTAAAAAAAAAAACAAACACGAAGTAGGAGATATAATCTCTTGGGGGTCTGCCCTCGCCCTGGCACATTCCACTCTAATTTGCAGCCCACTAACAGGATTTCCAGGAAGGCTCTGCTGCCCAAAAACCCAGAGTTGGAAATGGAGGAATGCTTCCGCCTTGTGGCCGTTTCCCGCAAGAGCGGCTTTCAGCCCACAGCTAACGGTCCCTTAACATTCACAAGGACTCAGGGCTGTAGAGGACACCTGCCCTCAAAACATGTCCTGAGGTAGGGAATGGCCAGAAAATCCAAAACAGGCAAAATGTTCAGGAAGATAACGTGAAGAGGTAAGTTTTACTCACTCTCTTTAAAAGGAAAAGGAAAATGGATAAAAGCTCAACATCAGGATATATTAGACTCATGCAAATCTAATCTACAAAAAGGTTTCAACTCACACCAGTCGACTGACCATCATCAAAAAGTCTTCAAACAGTAAGTGCTGAAGGGGTTTTAGAGAACTGTGTACCCTCTGGCTGCTGGTGAGATGTAAAGTGGTAACAGCCAATAATGAGAACAGAAAGGAGCTGCGTTTAAAAGTAAAAACGGAGCTCCCATTCGACGCAGCAGGCCCACCGCTGGGCCTCTCACCCGACAAGACCAGAATCCAGAGGACACAGGCTGCAAAAGCTGCACTGCGGCCTTATTCACAATAGCCAAGACATGGAGGCAACCTAGATGTCCATCAACAGATGAATGGATAAGGAAGAAGTGGTCCATGTACACAATGGACTACTAGCCATGTAAAACAATGAAACACTGCACTTTGAGGCACCATAGATGAGCCTAGGGAGAATCACAGAACATGAGGTAAATTGGAAAGCAAAAGACAGATATCCTATCATATCACTTATAGGTGTTACCTAACTACTGACAAAAATGGACATATTTCCACCGACAAAGACACACAGAGACTTTAAAAAACAAACTATGTGTATCTAAGAGGAAAGGTGGTAGCAACGGATGAATTAAGATTAGATTTACCATACCTATACAAATACAGATTAAGTACATATATCAAAAAGACGGAGCACATAGCAAGGCAGGTCTTCGGAACACTCTGTCACCTTTTACGTGGGAAAAGGATCTGCACGTGAATAGATATATATGATGCACAAATGAACCAGACTGTGTACACCTAGGACAAACTGTATCCTGATCATTACCCCGATTAAAACAACGAACAGGAAGTAATGAGACACAGACTTCAGGGGTTTTGCCTGGCACATTCCATTCTAATTTACAACCTGGGAACACGACCTCCAGAAAGGCTGTGCTGCCCTAGGAACCAGATTTGGGAATGGAGAAATGCTGCCGCCTTGTGGCCGTTTCCCACAACAGCAGCTTTAAACCCAGGGCTAATGGTCACTAAATATTCACCAAACTTGCAGGTCTGTAAATTACACCTGGCCTCCAAAAGAATCCTGGGGTCAAAAATCGACCAAAAATTCAAAAGAGGGCAACCTTCCAAGAAGACAATTTCAAGAGGTACATTGTTCTCACACTTTTTTCTCTGTTTTTCCTAAAGAAAAGAGGAAGGTGTGGAAAGATGCTGAACATTAGGGATTATTAAAGACATACAAATCCAAATTACAGAAACCTATCAGCTCACACCAGTCAGAAAGGCCACAAGCAAACATTCTGCAAACAATAGATGCTGAAGGGGTTGTGGAGAAATGCATACCCTTGGTGCTAATTGGGATGTGGTAAGAGCCGCTAATGAAAAAACACAATGGAGGTGCTTTGAAAAGGGAAACATTGAGCTAGCAGTCAATCAGTCACACCCACTGCCGGGCCTACCCCCCTGAGAAAATGAGAATCAAAAAGTCACAGGCTGGCAATCCTGCGCTCCAGCAATACTTACCGTAGCCAACACTTGGAAGCAACGAAAACGTCCATCAACAGAGGAATGCACCCAGAAGAAGCCGTCCATGTACGCAACGGAATGTGACTCCACTAAAAAATATAAATTAAATTAAAACATCAAACGTAAGTAAGGACACAAGGTTTGGGGCGTTTATCAGGGCACACGGCACTCTAATTTGTATCTGAGGAGCACCACTGGCAGGAAGGTCTGCTTCCCTAGGTACCAGGGTGGGGAACGTAGAAATACTGCGGCCCTCTAGCCGATACCTGCAACAGCAGCTTCGAAATCTCTGCTAATGGTCACTTCATATGCACAAGTACCGCAGGGCTGCAAAGGAAACCTGCCCTCAAAATGTCCTGACGCGGGTGAAGGCCAAAACATTTCAAAATGTGGCACGTATTTCAAGAGAACAATCTGAAGACGTAAGCTGTAATAACGGTTTGAAAAATAAAAGGACGTGCCCGAAAGCTCCATTTCAAGGGATTATGAGACACATGCGGATCCAACCACAAAGAGGTATCAGCTCACCCCGCTAAGAATAACCATCAGCAAAGAAACTACAAACGCTCAGTGCTGAAGAGGTTGTGGAGAAATGCATACCCTCAATTTGAAGTGGGACGTAACCTGGTAAGAGCCACCAATGGGAAGAGAATGGATGTGTCTTTAAAAGGTAAACCCTGAGCTACTATATGATCCATCAGGCCCACTCCTCGGCCTGTAACCTAAGAAGACAGAATTGGAAAGACACAGGCAGGAAATATGCCCTGCAGCAGGATGACAATAGCCAAGACACGGACTCAGCCAAAAAGTCCACCAAGAGATGAGTGGACAGAGAAGAAGTGGTACGTGTACAGATGGAATATTAGCCAAGGAAAAAAATGAAACAATGACATTTGCAGCACGGTAGATGAGTCTAGAGGTAATCATGCAACTGGTAGCAAGTGAGAAAGCGAAAGACACATATCCTATCGTATCCCTTATAGGTGTTACCTAAAAATTGATACCAGTGAAGATATTTCCACAGAGAAATGTAATCACAGATTCATTAAGCAAACTTACGGTTCACCAAACGGAAAGGTGTGAGGATTGGATACATTAGGATGTTGGGGTTAACAGAGATATGCAAACACACGTGAAACGTATCATCACCAAAGACCTACGGCATACCAAGAGGAGACTACTCAACATTGGGTCATAACCTACATGGGAAAAGGATCCGAAGAAGACTAGATACATGTATGTGTGTGAAAGAATCACATCTTGCACACGCCTAGAGCAAACAAAACACTGTAATCAAATTTTCTCTGATACAAAATAAAAATTAAATTAAAACAAAACGAACAGCAAGGAATGAGACATAAACCTAAGGGGCTTCTTCCCGGCACATTCCGTTCTAATTTACAAGCTACAACACAACTTCCGTTATGGCTCTGCTGCCCTAGTAACCAGATTTGGTAAGGAGAAGTGCTGCCGCCTTCTGGCCGTTTCACACAACAGCGCTAATGGTCACTTAATATTCAAACTAATTGCAGGCCTGTAAATGACACCCTGCCATCTAAAAAAACATCCTGGGGGCGTAAATCGACCAGAAAATTCAAACGACGTCCACATTTCAAGAAGACATCTCAAGAGGCATATTTTATGCACGTTGTGTCTTTTCTTTCTTTTTTTCTTCAAAATAAAAGGGAATTGAACAATGCTCAACATCAGCAATTAATAAAGCCATGAAACTCCAACCTACATAAATGTTCACCTCACAGCCGTCAGAATGACCTTCAGCAGAAAGTCTACAAAGAATAAATGCTGAAGGGGTTTCAGAGAACTGTGTACCCTCTAGCTGCCGGGGGGATGTCAACTTGTAGCAGCCAGTAGTGAGAACATAACGGAAGTGCGTTTAAGGGTAAAACTTGAGCTACCGTGTGATCTGGTAGGTCCTCTGATGCGCCGCCTATCACCTGAGCAGAGCAGAATGGAAAAGACACAGGCTGGCAATCCTGCCCTGCAGGAACCTTTAACATAGCCAACACTTGGAAGAACCCGATAAAGGTCCATCAGCAGAAAAATGCACAAAGAGGAAGTGGTCCACGTAAACAATGGAGTATTAGCTATGGAAAACGATGAAACAGTGCCCTTTGCACCACGATAGAAGGACGTAGAGACAACCACCCAACTTGAAGAAAGAAACCGAAAGACAGATATACTATGACGTCACTCATAGGTGTTATCTAAAAAGTGATACTCATGAACTTATTTCCAAGAGAAGGAAAAGCACGGATTGAGGAAACAAAATGATCTTTAACGAAATGGAAAGGTGTAAGGAATGGGTGAATTAGGATACGGGGGTTAACAGACATGTACTGATACATATGACATATATAATCACAAAATCCTATGGGATACCAACAGAGGTCTACTCAACACGGTATAATAACCTTTCCTTTGGGAAGGATCCAAAGATGAACAGACGGATACGTTGATATGATGAACCAGATTCTGTACACCTAGCAGAAACTGCATGATATATCAAATTTGCTCTGATAATTAATAAAAATTAAATTAAAAAAAAAAACGAACACGAAGTAGGAGATATAATCTCTTGGGGGTCTGCCCTCGCCCTGGCACATTCCACTCTAATTTGCAGCCCACTAACAGGATTTCCAGGAAGGCTCTGCTGCCCAAAAACCCAGAGTTGGAAATGGAGGAATGCTTCCGCCTTGTGGCCGTTTCCCGCAAGAGCGGCTTTCAGCCCACAGCTAACGGTCCCTTAACATTCACAAGGACTCAGGGCTGTAGAGGACACCTGCCCTCAAAACATGTCCTGAGGTAGGGAATGGCCAGAAAATCCAAAACAGGCAAAATGTTCAGGAAGATAACGTGAAGAGGTAAGTTTTACTCACTCTCTTTAAAAGGAAAAGGAAAATGGATAAAAGCTCAACATCAGGATATATTAGACTCATGCAAATCTAATCTACAAAAAGGTTTCAACTCACACCAGTCGACTGACCATCATCAAAAAGTCTTCAAACAGTAAGTGCTGAAGGGGTTTTAGAGAACTGTGTACCCTCTGGCTGCTGGTGAGATGTAAAGTGGTAACAGCCAATAATGAGAACAGAAAGGAGCTGCGTTTAAAAGTAAAAACGGAGCTCCCATTCGACGCAGCAGGCCCACCGCTGGGCCTCTCACCCGACAAGACCAGAATCCAGAGGACACAGGCTGCAAAAGCTGCACTGCGGCCTTATTCACAATAGCCAAGACATGGAGGCAACCTAGATGTCCATCAACAGATGAATGGATAAGGAAGAAGTGGTCCATGTACACAATGGACTACTAGCCATGTAAAACAATGAAACACTGCACTTTGAGGCACCATAGATGAGCCTAGGGAGAATCACAGAACATGAGGTAAATTGGAAAGCAAAAGACAGATATCCTATCATATCACTTATAGGTGTTACCTAACTACTGACAAAAATGGACATATTTCCACCGACAAAGACACACAGAGACTTTAAAAAACAAACTATGTGTATCTAAGAGGAAAGGTGGTAGCAACGGATGAATTAAGATTAGATTTACCATACCTATAGAAATACAGATTAAGTACATATATCAAAAAGACGGAGCACATAGCAAGGCAGGTCTTCGGAACACTCTGTCACCTTTTACGTGGGAAAAGGATCTGCACGTGAATAGATATATATGATGCACAAATGAACCAGACTGTGTACACCTAGGACAAACTGTATCCTGATCATTACCCCGATTAAAACAACGAACAGGAAGTAATGAGACACAGACTTCAGGGGTTTTGCCTGGCACATTCCATTCTAATTTACAACCTGGGAACACGACCTCCAGAAAGGCTGTGCTGCCCTAGGAACCAGATTTGGGAATGGAGAAATGCTGCCGCCTTGTGGCCGTTTCCCACAACAGCAGCTTTAAACCCAGGGCTAATGGTCACTAAATATTCACCAAACTTGCAGGTCTGTAAATTACACCTGGCCTCCAAAAGAATCCTGGGGTCAAAAATCGACCAAAAATTCAAAAGAGGGCAACCTTCCAAGAAGACAATTTCAAGAGGTACATTGTTCTCACACTTTTTTCTCTGTTTTTCCTAAAGAAAAGAGGAAGGTGTGGAAAGATGCTGAACATTAGGGATTATTAAAGACATACAAATCCAAATTACAGAAACCTATCAGCTCACACCAGTCAGAAAGGCCACAAGCAAACATTCTGCAAACAATAGATGCTGAAGGGGTTGTGGAGAAATGCATACCCTTGGTGCTAATTGGGATGTGGTAAGAGCCGCTAATGAAAAAACACAATGGAGGTGCTTTGAAAAGGGAAACATTGAGCTAGCAGTCAATCAGTCACACCCACTGCCGGGCCTACCCCCCTGAGAAAATGAGAATCAAAAAGTCACAGGCTGGCAATCCTGCGCTCCAGCAATACTTACCGTAGCCAACACTTGGAAGCAACGAAAACGTCCATCAACAGAGGAATGCACCCAGAAGAAGCCGTCCATGTACGCAACGGAATGTGACTCCACTAAAAAATATAAATTAAATTAAAACATCAAACGTAAGTAAGGACACAAGGTTTGGGGCGTTTATCAGGGCACACGGCACTCTAATTTGTATCTGAGGAGCACCACTGGCAGGAAGGTCTGCTTCCCTAGGTACCAGGGTGGGGAACGTAGAAATACTGCGGCCCTCTAGCCGATACCTGCAACAGCAGCTTCGAAATCTCTGCTAATGGTCACTTCATATGCACAAGTACCGCAGGGCTGCAAAGGAAACCTGCCCTCAAAATGTCCTGACGCGGGTGAAGGCCAAAACATTTCAAAATGTGGCACGTATTTCAAGAGAACAATCTGAAGACGTAAGCTGTAATAACGGTTTGAAAAATAAAAGGACGTGCCCGAAAGCTCCATTTCAAGGGATTATGAGACACATGCGGATCCAACCACAAAGAGGTATCAGCTCACCCCGCTAAGAATAACCATCAGCAAAGAAACTACAAACGCTCAGTGCTGAAGAGGTTGTGGAGAAATGCATACCCTCAATTTGAAGTGGGACGTAACCTGGTAAGAGCCACCAATGGGAAGAGAATGGATGTGTCTTTAAAAGGTAAACCCTGAGCTACTATATGATCCATCAGGCCCACTCCTCGGCCTGTAACCTAAGAAGACAGAATTGGAAAGACACAGGCAGGAAATATGCCCTGCAGCAGGATGACAATAGCCAAGACACGGACTCAGCCAAAAAGTCCACCAAGAGATGAGTGGACAGAGAAGAAGTGGTACGTGTACAGATGGAATATTAGCCAAGGAAAAAAATGAAACAATGACATTTGCAGCACGGTAGATGAGTCTAGAGGTAATCATGCAACTGGTAGCAAGTGAGAAAGCGAAAGACACATATCCTATCGTATCCCTTATAGGTGTTACCTAAAAATTGATACCAGTGAAGATATTTCCACAGAGAAATGTAATCACAGATTCATTAAGCAAACTTACGGTTCACCAAACGGAAAGGTGTGAGGATTGGATACATTAGGATGTTGGGGTTAACAGAGATATGCAAACACACGTGAAACGTATCATCACCAAAGACCTACGGCATACCAAGAGGAGACTACTCAACATTGGGTCATAACCTACATGGGAAAAGGATCCGAAGAAGACTAGATACATGTATGTGTGTGAAAGAATCACATCTTGCACACGCCTAGAGCAAACAAAACACTGTAATCAAATTTTCTCTGATACAAAATAAAAATTAAATTAAAACAAAACGAACAGCAAGGAATGAGACATAAACCTAAGGGGCTTCTTCCCGGCACATTCCGTTCTAATTTACAAGCTACAACACAACTTCCGTTATGGCTCTGCTGCCCTAGTAACCAGATTTGGTAAGGAGAAGTGCTGCCGCCTTCTGGCCGTTTCACACAACAGCGCTAATGGTCACTTAATATTCAAACTAATTGCAGGCCTGTAAATGACACCCTGCCATCTAAAAAAACATCCTGGGGGCGTAAATCGACCAGAAAATTCAAACGACGTCCACATTTCAAGAAGACATCTCAAGAGGCATATTTTATGCACGTTGTGTCTTTTCTTTCTTTTTTTCTTCAAAATAAAAGGGAATTGAACAATGCTCAACATCAGCAATTAATAAAGCCATGAAACTCCAACCTACATAAATGTTCACCTCACAGCCGTCAGAATGACCTTCAGCAGAAAGTCTACAAAGAATAAATGCTGAAGGGGTTTCAGAGAACTGTGTACCCTCTAGCTGCCGGGGGGATGTCAACTTGTAGCAGCCAGTAGTGAGAACATAACGGAAGTGCGTTTAAGGGTAAAACTTGAGCTACCGTGTGATCTGGTAGGTCCTCTGATGCGCCGCCTATCACCTGAGCAGAGCAGAATGGAAAAGACACAGGCTGGCAATCCTGCCCTGCAGGAACCTTTAACATAGCCAACACTTGGAAGAACCCGATAAAGGTCCATCAGCAGAAAAATGCACAAAGAGGAAGTGGTCCACGTAAACAATGGAGTATTAGCTATGGAAAACGATGAAACAGTGCCCTTTGCACCACGATAGAAGGACGTAGAGACAACCACCCAACTTGAAGAAAGAAACCGAAAGACAGATATACTATGACGTCACTCATAGGTGTTATCTAAAAAGTGATACTCATGAACTTATTTCCAAGAGAAGGAAAAGCACGGATTGAGGAAACAAAATGATCTTTAACGAAATGGAAAGGTGTAAGGAATGGGTGAATTAGGATACGGGGGTTAACAGACATGTACTGATACATATGACATATATAATCACAAAATCCTATGGGATACCAACAGAGGTCTACTCAACACGGTATAATAACCTTTCCTTTGGGAAGGATCCAAAGATGAATAGACGGATACGTTGATATGATGAACCAGATTCTGTACGCCTAGCAGAAACTGCATGATATATCAGATTTGCTCTGATAATTAATAAAAATTAAATTAAAAAAAAAAACGAACACGAAGTAGGAGATATAATCTCTTGGGGGTCTGCCCTCGCCCTGGCACATTCCACTCTAATTTGCAGCCCACTAACAGGATTTCCAGGAAGGCTCTGCTGCCCAAAAACCCAGAGTTGGAAATGGAGGAATGCTTCCGCCTTGTGGCCGTTTCCCGCAAGAGCGGCTTTCAGCCCACAGCTAACGGTCCCTTAACATTCACAAGGACTCAGGGCTGTAGGGGACACCTGCCCTCAAAACATGTCCTGAGGTAGGGAATGGCCAGAAAATCCAAAACAGGCAAAATGTTCAGGAAGATAACGTGAAGAGGTAAGTTTTACTCACTCTCTTTAAAAGGAAAAGGAAAATGGATAAAAGCTCAACATCAGGATATATTAGACTCATGCAAATCTAATCTACAAAAAGGTTTCAACTCACACCAGTCGACTGACCATCATCAAAAAGTCTTCAAACAGTAAGTGCTGAAGGGGTTTTAGAGAACTGTGTACCCTCTGGCTGCTGGTGAGATGTAAAGTGGTAACAGCCAATAATGAGAACAGAAAGGAGCTGCGTTTAAAAGTAAAAACGGAGCTCCCATTCGACGCAGCAGGCCCACCGCTGGGCCTCTCACCCGACAAGACCAGAATCCAGAGGACACAGGCTGCAAAAGCTGCACTGCGGCCTTATTCACAATAGCCAAGACATGGAGGCAACCTAGATGTCCATCAACAGATGAATGGATAAGGAAGAAGTGGTCCATGTACACAATGGACTACTAGCCATGTAAAACAATGAAACACTGCACTTTGAGGCACCATAGATGAGCCTAGGGAGAATCACAGAACATGAGGTAAATTGGAAAGCAAAAGACAGATATCCTATCATATCACTTATAGGTGTTACCTAACTACTGACAAAAATGGACATATTTCCACCGACAAAGACACACAGAGACTTTAAAAAACAAACTATGTGTATCTAAGAGGAAAGGTGGTAGCAACGGATGAATTAAGATTAGATTTACCATACCTATAGAAATACAGATTAATTGGGATGTGGTAAGAGCCACTAATGAAAAAACTCTGATACAAAATAAAAATTAAATTAAAACAAAACGAACAGCAAGTAATGAGACATAAACCTAAGGGGCTTCTTCCTGGCACATTCCGTTCTAATTTACAAGCTACAACACAACTTCCGTTATGGCTCTGCTGCCCTAGTAACCAGATTTGGTAAGGAGAAGTGCTGCCTACAGATTAAGTACATATATCAAAAAGACGGAGCACATAGCAAGGCAGGTCTTCGGAACACTCTGTCATCTTTTACGTGGGAAAAGGATCTGCACGTGAATAGATATATATGATGCACAAATGAACCAGACTGTGTACACCTAGGACAAACTGTATCCTGATCATTACCCCGATTAAAACAACGAACAGGAAGTAATGAGACACAGACTTCAGGGGTTTTGCCTGGCACATTCCATTCTAATTTACAACCTGGGAACACGACCTCCAGAAAGGCTGTGCTGCCCTAGGAACCAGATTTGGGAATGGAGAAATGCTGCCGCCTTGTGGCCGTTTCCCACAACAGCAGCTTTAAACCCAGGGCTAATGGTCACTAAATATTCACCAAACTTGCAGGTCTGTAAATTACACCTGGCCTCCAAAAGAATCCTGGGGTCAAAAATCGACCAAAAATTCAAAAGAGGGCAACCTTCCAAGAAGACAATTTCAAGAGGTACATTGTTCTCACACTTTTTTCTCTGTTTTTCCTAAAGAAAAGAGGAAGGTGTGGAAAGATGCTGAACATTAGGGATTATTAAAGACATACAAATCCAAATTACAGAAACCTATCAGCTCACACCAGTCAGAAAGGCCACAAGCAAACATTCTGCAAACAATAGATGCTGAAGGGGTTGTGGAGAAATGCATACCCTTGGTGCTAATTGGGATGTGGTAAGAGCCGCTAATGAAAAAACACAATGGAGGTGCTTTGAAAAGGGAAACATTGAGCTAGCAGTCAATCAGTCACACCCACTGCCGGGCCTACCCCCCTGAGAAAATGAGAATCAAAAAGTCACAGGCTGGCAATCCTGCGCTCCAGCAATACTTACCGTAGCCAACACTTGGAAGCAACGAAAACGTCCATCAACAGAGGAATGCACCCAGAAGAAGCCGTCCATGTACGCAACGGAATGTGACTCCACTAAAAAATATAAATTAAATTAAAACATCAAACGTAAGTAAGGACACAAGGTTTGGGGCGTTTATCAGGGCACACTGCACTCTAATTTGTATCTGAGGAGCACCACTGGCAGGAAGGTCTGCTTCCCTAGGTACCAGGGTGGGGAACGTAGAAATACTGCGGCCCTCTAGCCGATACCTGCAACAGCAGCTTCGAAATCTCTGCTAATGGTCACTTCATATGCACAAGTACCGCAGGGCTGCAAAGGAAACCTGCCCTCAAAATGTCCTGACGCGGGTGAAGGCCAAAACATTTCAAAATGTGGCACGTATTTCAAGAGAACAATCTGAAGACGTAAGCTGTAATAACGGTTTGAAAAATAAAAGGACGTGCCCGAAAGCTCCATTTCAAGGGATTATGAGACACATGCGGATCCAACCACAAAGAGGTATCAGCTCACCCCGCTAAGAATAACCATCAGCAAAGAAACTACAAACGCTCAGTGCTGAAGAGGTTGTGGAGAAATGCATACCCTCAATTTGAAGTGGGACGTAACCTGGTAAGAGCCACCAATGGGAAGAGAATGGATGTGTCTTTAAAAGGTAAACCCTGAGCTACTATATGATCCATCAGGCCCACTCCTCGGCCTGTAACCTAAGAAGACAGAATTGGAAAGACACAGGCAGGAAATATGCCCTGCAGCAGGATGACAATAGCCAAGACACGGACTCAGCCAAAAAGTCCACCAAGAGATGAGTGGACAGAGAAGAAGTGGTACGTGTACAGATGGAATATTAGCCAAGGAAAAAAATGAAACAATGACATTTGCAGCACGGTAGATGAGTCTAGAGGTAATCATGCAACTGGTAGCAAGTGAGAAAGCGAAAGACACATATCCTATCGTATCCCTTATAGGTGTTACCTAAAAATTGATACCAGTGAAGATATTTCCACAGAGAAATGTAATCACAGATTCATTAAGCAAACTTACGGTTCACCAAACGGAAAGGTGTGAGGATTGGATACATTAGGATGTTGGGGTTAACAGAGATATGCAAACACACGTGAAACGTATCATCACCAAAGACCTACGGCATACCAAGAGGAGACTACTCAACATTGGGTCATAACCTACATGGGAAAAGGATCCGAAGAAGACTAGATACATGTATGTGTGTGAAAGAATCACATCTTGCACACGCCTAGAGCAAACAAAACACTGTAATCAAATTTTCTCTGATACAAAATAAAAATTAAATTAAAACAAAACGAACAGCAAGGAATGAGACATAAACCTAAGGGGCTTCTTCCCGGCACATTCCGTTCTAATTTACAAGCTACAACACAACTTCCGTTATGGCTCTGCTGCCCTAGTAACCAGATTTGGTAAGGAGAAGTGCTGCCGCCTTCTGGCCGTTTCACCCAACAGCGCTAATGGTCACTTAATATTCAAACTAATTGCAGGCCTGTAAATGACACCCTGCCATCTAAAAAAACATCCTGGGGGCGTAAATCGACCAGAAAATTCAAACGACGTCCACATTTCAAGAAGACATCTCAAGAGGCATATTTTATGCACGTTGTGTCTTTTCTTTCTTTTTTTCTTCAAAATAAAAGGGAATTGAACAATGCTCAACATCAGCAATTAATAAAGCCATGAAACTCCAACCTACATAAATGTTCACCTCACAGCCGTCAGAATGACCTTCAGCAAAAAGTCTACAAAGAATAAATGCTGAAGGGGTTTCAGAGAACTGTGTACCCTCTAGCTGCCGGGGGGATGTCAACTTGTAGCAGCCAGTAGTGAGAACATAACGGAAGTGCGTTTAAGGGTAAAACTTGAGCTACCGTGTGATCTGGTAGGTCCTCTGATGCGCCGCCTATCACCTGAGCAGAGCAGAATGGAAAAGACACAGGCTGGCAATCCTGCCCTGCAGGAACCTTTAACATAGCCAACACTTGGAAGAACCCGATAAAGGTCCATCAGCAGAAAAATGCACAAAGAGGAAGTGGTCCACGTAAACAATGGAGTATTAGCTATGGAAAACGATGAAACAGTGCCCTTTGCACCACGATAGAAGGACGTAGAGACAACCACCCAACTTGAAGAAAGAAACCGAAAGACAGATATACTATGACGTCACTCATAGGTGTTATCTAAAAAGTGATACTCATGAACTTATTTCCAAGAGAAGGAAAAGCACGGATTGAGGAAACAAAATGATCTTTAACGAAATGGAAAGGTGTAAGGAATGGGTGAATTAGGATACGGGGGTTAACAGACATGTACTGATACATATGACATATATAATCACAAAATCCTATGGGATACCAACAGAGGTCTACTCAACACGGTATAATAACCTTTCCTTTGGGAAGGATCCAAAGATGAACAGACGGATACGTTGATATGATGAACCAGATTCTGTACGCCTAGCAGAAACTGCATGATATATCAGATTTGCTCTGATAATTAATAAAAATTAAATTAAAAAAAAAAACGAACACGAAGTAGGAGATATAATCTCTTGGGGGTCTGCCCTCGCCCTGGCACATTCCACTCTAATTTGCAGCCCACTAACAGGATTTCCAGGAAGGCTCTGCTGCCCAAAAACCCAGAGTTGGAAATGGAGGAATGCTTCCGCCTTGTGGCCGTTTCCCGCAAGAGCGGCTTTCAGCCCACAGCTAACGGTCCCTTAACATTCACAAGGACTCAGGGCTGTAGAGGACACCTGCCCTCAAAACATGTCCTGAGGTAGGGAATGGCCAGAAAATCCAAAACAGGCAAAATGTTCAGGAAGATAACGTGAAGAGGTAAGTTTTACTCACTCTCTTTAAAAGGAAAAGGAAAATGGATAAAAGCTCAACATCAGGATATATTAGACTCATGCAAATCTAATCTACAAAAAGGTTTCAACTCACACCAGTCGACTGACCATCATCAAAAAGTCTTCAAACAGTAAGTGCTGAAGGGGTTTTAGAGAACTGTGTACCCTCTGGCTGCTGGTGAGATGTAAAGTGGTAACAGCCAATAATGAGAACAGAAAGGAGCTGCGTTTAAAAGTAAAAACGGAGCTCCCATTCGACGCAGCAGGCCCACCGCTGGGCCTCTCACCCGACAAGACCAGAATCCAGAGGACACAGGCTGCAAAAGCTGCACTGCGGCCTTATTCACAATAGCCAAGACATGGAGGCAACCTAGATGTCCATCAACAGATGAATGGATAAGGAAGAAGTGGTCCATGTACACAATGGACTACTAGCCATGTAAAACAATGAAACACTGCACTTTGAGGCACCATAGATGAGCCTAGGGAGAATCACAGAACATGAGGTAAATTGGAAAGCAAAAGACAGATATCCTATCATATCACTTATAGGTGTTACCTAACTACTGACAAAAATGGACATATTTCCACCGACAAAGACACACAGAGACTTTAAAAAACAAACTATGTGTATCTAAGAGGAAAGGTGGTAGCAACGGATGAATTAAGATTAGATTTACCATACCTATAGAAATACAGATTAAGTACATATATCAAAAAGACGGAGCACATAGCAAGGCAGGTCTTCGGAACACTCTGTCATCTTTTACATGGGAAAAGGATCTGCACGTGAATAGATATATATGATGCACAAATGAACCAGACTGTGTACACCTAGGACAAACTGTATCCTGATCATTACCCCGATTAAAACAACGAACAGGAAGTAATGAGACACAGACTTCAGGGGTTTTGCCTGGCACATTCCATTCTAATTTACAACCTGGGAACACGACCTCCAGAAAGGCTGTGCTGCCCTAGGAACCAGATTTGGGAATGGAGAAATGCTGCCGCCTTGTGGCCGTTTCCCACAACAGCAGCTTTAAACCCAGGGCTAATGGTCACTAAATATTCACCAAACTTGCAGGTCTGTAAATTACACCTGGCCTCCAAAAGAATCCTGGGGTCAAAAATCGACCAAAAATTCAAAAGAGGGCAACCTTCCAAGAAGACAATTTCAAGAGGTACATTGTTCTCACACTTTTTTCTCTGTTTTTCCTAAAGAAAAGAGGAAGGTGTGGAAAGATGCTGAACATTAGGGATTATTAAAGACATACAAATCCAAATTACAGAAACCTATCAGCTCACACCAGTCAGAAAGGCCACAAGCAAACATTCTGCAAACAATAGATGCTGAAGGGGTTGTGGAGAAATGCATACCCTTGGTGCTAATTGGGATGTGGTAAGAGCCGCTAATGAAAAAACACAATGGAGGTGCTTTGAAAAGGGAAACATTGAGCTAGCAGTCAATCAGTCACACCCACTGCCGGGCCTACCCCCCTGAGAAAATGAGAATCAAAAAGTCACAGGCTGGCAATCCTGCACTCCAGCAATACTTACCGTAGCCAACACTTGGAAGCAACGAAAACGTCCATCAACAGAGGAATGCACCCAGAAGAAGCCGTCCATGTACGCAACGGAATGTGACTCCACTAAAAAATATAAATTAAATTAAAACATCAAACGTAAGTAAGGACACAAGGTTTGGGGCGTTTATCAGGGCACACTGCACTCTAATTTGTATCTGAGGAGCACCACTGGCAGGAAGGTCTGCTTCCCTAGGTACCAGGGTGGGGAACGTAGAAATACTGCGGCCCTCTAGCCGATACCTGCAACAGCAGCTTCGAAATCTCTGCTAATGGTCACTTCATATGCACAAGTACCGCAGGGCTGCAAAGGAAACCTGCCCTCAAAATGTCCTGACGCAGGTGAAGGCCAAAACATTTCAAAATGTGGCACGTATTTCAAGAGAACAATCTGAAGACGTAAGCTGTAATAACGGTTTGAAAAATAAAAGGACGTGCCCGAAAGCTCCATTTCAAGGGATTATGAGACACATGCGGATCCAACCACAAAGAGGTATCAGCTCACCCCGCTAAGAATAACCATCAGCAAAGAAACTACAAACGCTCAGTGCTGAAGAGGTTGTGGAGAAATGCATACCCTCAATTTGAAGTGGGACGTAACCTGGTAAGAGCCACCAATGGGAAGAGAATGGATGTGTCTTTAAAAGGTAAACCCTGAGCTACTATATGATCCATCAGGCCCACTCCTCGGCCTGTAACCTAAGAAGACAGAATTGGAAAGACACAGGCAGGAAATATGCCCTGCAGCAGGATGACAATAGCCAAGACACGGACTCAGCCAAAAAGTCCACCAAGAGATGAGTGGACAGAGAAGAAGTGGTACGTGTACAGATGGAATATTAGCCAAGGAAAAAAATGAAACAATGACATTTGCAGCACGGTAGATGAGTCTAGAGGTAATCATGCAACTGGTAGCAAGTGAGAAAGCGAAAGACACATATCCTATCGTATCCCTTATAGGTGTTACCTAAAAATTGATACCAGTGAAGATATTTCCACAGAGAAATGTAATCACAGATTCATTAAGCAAACTTACGGTTCACCAAACGGAAAGGTGTGAGGATTGGATACATTAGGATGTTGGGGTTAACAGAGATATGCAAACACACGTGAAATGTATCATCACCAAAGACCTACGGCATACCAAGAGGAGACTACTCAACATTGGGTCATAACCTACATGGGAAAAGGATCCGAAGAAGACTAGATACATGTATGTGTGTGAAAGAATCACATCTTGCACACGCCTAGAGCAAACAAAACACTGTAATCAAATTTTCTCTGATACAAAATAAAAATTAAATTAAAACAAAACGAACAGCAAGGAATGAGACATAAACCTAAGGGGCTTCTTCCCGGCACATTCCGTTCTAATTTACAAGCTACAACACAACTTCCGTTATGGCTCTGCTGCCCTAGTAACCAGATTTGGTAAGGAGAAGTGCTGCCGCCTTCTGGCCGTTTCACACAACAGCGCTAATGGTCACTTAATATTCAAACTAATTGCAGGCCTGTAAATGACACCCTGCCATCTAAAAAAACATCCTGGGGGCGTAAATCGACCAGAAAATTCAAACGACGTCCACATTTCAAGAAGACATCTCAAGAGGCATATTTTATGCACGTTGTGTCTTTTCTTTCTTTTTTTCTTCAAAATAAAAGGGAATTGAACAATGCTCAACATCAGCAATTAATAAAGCCATGAAACTCCAACCTACATAAATGTTCACCTCACAGCCGTCAGAATGACCTTCAGCAAAAAGTCTACAAAGAATAAATGCTGAAGGGGTTTCAGAGAACTGTGTACCCTCTAGCTGCCGGGGGGATGTCAACTTGTAGCAGCCAGTAGTGAGAACATAACGGAAGTGCGTTTAAGGGTAAAACTTGAGCTACCGTGTGATCTGGTAGGTCCTCTGATGCGCCGCCTATCACCTGAGCAGAGCAGAATGGAAAAGACACAGGCTGGCAATCCTGCCCTGCAGGAACCTTTAACATAGCCAACACTTGGAAGAACCCGATAAAGGTCCATCAGCAGAAAAATGCACAAAGAGGAAGTGGTCCACGTAAACAATGGAGTATTAGCTATGGAAAACGATGAAACAGTGCCCTTTGCACCACGATAGAAGGACGTAGAGACAACCACCCAACTTGAAGAAAGAAACCGAAAGACAGATATACTATGACGTCACTCATAGGTGTTATCTAAAAAGTGATACTCATGAACTTATTTCCAAGAGAAGGAAAAGCACGGATTGAGGAAACAAAATGATCTTTAACGAAATGGAAAGGTGTAAGGAATGGGTGAATTAGGATACGGGGGTTAACAGACATGTACTGATACATATGACATATATAATCACAAAATCCTATGGGATACCAACAGAGGTCTACTCAACACGGTATAATAACCTTTCCTTTGGGAAGGATCCAAAGATGAATAGACGGATACGTTGATATGATGAACCAGATTCTGTACACCTAGCAGAAACTGCATGATATATCAAATTTGCTCTGATAATTAATAAAAATTAAATTAAAAAAAAAAACGAACACGAAGTAGGAGATATAATCTCTTGGGGGTCTGCCCTCGCCCTGGCACATTCCACTCTAATTTGCAGCCCACTAACAGGATTTCCAGGAAGGCTCTGCTGCCCAAAATCCCAGAGTTGGAAATGGAGGAATGCTTCCGCCTTGTGGCCGTTTCCCGCAAGAGCGGCTTTAAGCCCACAGCTAACGGTCCCTTAACATTCACAAGGACTCAGGGCTGTAGAGGACACCTGCCCTCAAAACATGTCCTGAGGTAGGGAATGGCCAGAAAATCCAAAACAGGCAAAATGTTCAAGAAGATAACATGAAGAGGTAAGTTTTACTCACTCTCTTTAAAAGGAAAAGGAAAATGGATAAAAGCTCAACATCAGGATATATTAGACTCATGCAAATCTAATCTACAAAAAGGTTTCAACTCACACCAGTCGACTGACCATCATCAAAAAGTCTTCAAACAGTAAGTGCTGAAGGGGTTTTAGAGAACTGTGTACCCTCTGGCTGCTGGTGAGATGTAAAGTGGTAACAGCCAATAATGAGAACAGAAAGGAGCTGCGTTTAAAAGTAAAAACGGAGCTCCCATTCGACGCAGCAGGCCCACCGCTGGGCCTCTCACCCGACAAGACCAGAATCCAGAGGACACAGGCTGCAAAAGCTGCACTGCGGCCTTATTCACAATAGCCAAGACATGGAGGCAACCTAGATGTCCATCAACAGATGAATGGATAAGGAAGAAGTGGTCCATGTACACAATGGACTACTAGCCATGTAAAACAATGAAACACTGCACTTTGAGGCACCATAGATGAGCCTAGGGAGAATCACAGAACATGAGGTAAATTGGAAAGCAAAAGACAGATATCCTATCATATCACTTATAGGTGTTACCTAACTACTGACAAAAATGGACATATTTCCACCGACAAAGACACACAGAGACTTTAAAAAACAAACTATGTGTATCTAAGAGGAAAGGTGGTAGCAACGGATGAATTAAGATTAGATTTACCATACCTATAGAAATACAGATTAATTGGGATGTGGTAAGAGCCACTAATGAAAAAACTCTGATACAAAATAAAAATTAAATTAAAACAAAACGAACAGCAAGTAATGAGACATAAACCTAAGGGGCTTCTTCCTGGCACATTCCGTTCTAATTTACAAGCTACAACACAACTTCCGTTATGGCTCTGCTGCCCTAGTAACCAGATTTGGTAAGGAGAAGTGCTGCCTACAGATTAAGTACATATATCAAAAAGACGGAGCACATAGCAAGGCAGGTCTTCGGAACACTCTGTCATCTTTTACATGGGAAAAGGATCTGCACGTGAATAGATATATATGATGCACAAATGAACCAGACTGTGTACACCTAGGACAAACTGTATCCTGATCATTACCCCGATTAAAACAACGAACAGGAAGTAATGAGACATAGACTTCAGGGGTTTTGCCTGGCACATTCCATTCTAATTTACAACCTGGGAACACGACCTCCAGAAAGGCTGTGCTGCCCTAGGAACCAGATTTGGGAATGGAGAAATGCTGCCGCCTTGTGGCCGTTTCCCACAACAGCAGCTTTAAACCCAGGGCTAATGGTCACTAAATATTCACCAAACTTGCAGGTCTGTAAATTACACCTGGCCTCCAAAAGAATCCTGGGGTCAAAAATCGACCAAAAATTCAAAAGAGGGCAACCTTCCAAGAAGACAATTTCAAGAGGTACATTGTTCTCACACTTTTTTCTCTGTTTTTCCTAAAGAAAAGAGGAAGGTGTGGAAAGATGCTGAACATTAGGGATTATTAAAGACATACAAATCCAAATTACAGAAACCTATCAGCTCACACCAGTCAGAAAGGCCACAAGCAAACATTCTGCAAACAATAGATGCTGAAGGGGTTGTGGAGAAATGCATACCCTTGGTGCTAATTGGGATGTGGTAAGAGCCGCTAATGAAAAAACACAATGGAGGTGCTTTGAAAAGGGAAACATTGAGCTAGCAGTCAATCAGTCACACCCACTGCCGGGCCTACCCCCTGAGAAAATGAGAATCAAAAAGTCACAGGCTGGCAATCCTGCACTCCAGCAATACTTACCGTAGCCAACACTTGGAAGCAATGAAAACGTCCATCAACAGAGGAATGCACCCAGAAGAAGCCGTCCATGTACGCAACGGAATGTGACTCCACTAAAAAATATAAATTAAATTAAAACATCAAACGTAAGTAAGGACACAAGGTTTGGGGCGTTTATCAGGGCACACTGCACTCTAATTTGTATCTGAGGAACACCACTGGCAGGAAGGTCTGCTTCCCTAGGTACCAGGGTGGGGAACGTAGAAATACTGCGGCCCTCTAGCCGATACCTGCAACAGCAGCTTCGAAATCTCTGCTAATGGTCACTTCATATGCACAAGTACCGCAGGGCTGCAAAGGAAACCTGCCCTCAAAATGTCCTGACGCAGGTGAAGGCCAAAACATTTCAAAATGTGGCACGTATTTCAAGAGAACAATCTGAAGACGTAAGCTGTAATAACGGTTTGAAAAATAAAAGGACGTGCCCGAAAGCTCCATTTCAAGGGATTATGAGACACATGCGGATCCAACCACAAAGAGGTATCAGCTCACCCCGCTAAGAATAACCATCAGCAAAGAAACTACAAACGCTCAGTGCTGAAGAGGTTGTGGAGAAATGCATACCCTCAATTTGAAGTGGGACGTAACCTGGTAAGAGCCACCAATGGGAAGAGAATGGATGTGTCTTTAAAAGGTAAACCCTGAGCTACTATATGATCCATCAGGCCCACTCCTCGGCCTGTAACCTAAGAAGACAGAATTGGAAAGACACAGGCAGGAAATATGCCCTGCAGCAGGATGACAATAGCCAAGACACGGACTCAGCCAAAAAGTCCACCAAGAGATGAGTGGACAGAGAAGAAGTGGTACGTGTACAGATGGAATATTAGCCAAGGAAAAAAATGAAACAATGACATTTGCAGCACGGTAGATGAGTCTAGAGGTAATCATGCAACTGGTAGCAAGTGAGAAAGCGAAAGACACATATCCTATCGTATCACTTATAGGTGTTACCTAAAAATTGATACCAGTGAAGATATTTCCACAGAGAAATGTAATCACAGATTCATTAAGCAAACTTACGGTTCACCAAACGGAAAGGTGTGAGGATTGCATACATTAGGATGTTGGGGTTAACAGAGATATGCAAACACACGTGAAATGTATCATCACCAAAGACCTACGGCATACCAAGAGGAGACTACTCAACATTGGGTCATAACCTACATGGGAAAAGGATCCGAAGAAGACTAGATACATGTATGTGTGTGAAAGAATCACATCTTGCACACGCCTAGAGCAAACAAAACATTGTAATCAAATTTTCTCTGATACAAAATAAAAATTAAATTAAAACAAAACGAACAGCAAGTAATGAGACATAAACCTAAGGGGCTTCTTCCCGGCACATTCCGTTCTAATTTACAAGCTACAACACAACTTCCGTTATGGCTCTGCTGCCCTAGTAACCAGATTTGGTAAGGAGAAGTGCTGCCTACAGATTAAGTACATATATCAAAAAGACGGAGCACATAGCAAGGCAGGTCTTCGGAACACTCTGTCATCTTTTACATGGGAAAAGGATCTGCACGTGAATAGATATATATGATGCACAAATGAACCAGACTGTGTACACCTAGGACAAACTGTATCCTGATCATTACCCCGATTAAAACAACGAAC